>NW_010256431.1:23002-27397 GCF_000690775.1 Eurypyga helias
GAGGGGAATGGATACACGCATTTTGTGCCCAGTCCAGAGTCTGCGCTTCTTCTTAAATAGGTGTCATATATGTCTATAAATTATAATTTTAAAAAGAATTGTGACCTTCATCAGGGGCCCTGTGTGGAATAAGATTAGAAATGGACTGCTGACTTGGGTATACTGCCCCATTCTAGGTTTACACATTATATAAAAACTACTGTGCTTTAGCTTACAGAGGTTTCCTCAAATTTCATACTTTACAATAAAATCTTGCTCTCCCTGTGATTTCTTATTTTTTCTGCTTATGATAACAGTACTGATGCTTTTCATAAGATGTAATGCTGTCTAGCTGCATTTAAAACACACATTTTTGCCCATTTCTGCCTTGATTAAGCTAGAGGGAGGGTACCTACCTGCTCTGTCAAACTTAACTAAAATTAAAGTTGAATTGTACTCTGTTCTCCTAACAGAGCCTGTTTTCTCCTTCTGACTGGGCACTAAAAGGCCTTCCCTGCTGCACTAACATTTTCCAAATAGAACATTTTTGCCAATTTCTGAAGAAATATCAGAACAATTACTGCCTTAGACATGCTGGAAGGAGTCCTGCGGCATAGACTATGAACTGAAACAGTTGGCCAAAGTAAGGATTTAAAGTAATCCCTGATATTAGGAGCATGAAAATGAGATGACTTTCTGTTTATGCCTTGTGTGAGTTTCTAACCCAGTTGTGCTATAGGCTCCCCTTCATACCTCCTCTATACCTTTACTGTGCAGAAAACAAAAGACCAGCCATTCAGCTGGGAAGCTGGAACACATGCTTGCAAATATTACAGACTTCAAATGCATTGTATTTTTAACAGTAGTTCGTGATTGGAATGACAGGAAGGAAATGAGCAGAAAATATCCTATTCTATCTCTCTATAAAATCTTGCTTGTGAAAGATAGGGTTACCACAATAATGATCAGACGCTAATTGATTCATTGTGCTGGGAGACAAGTGCTGAGCGGAGGAGCCAGTGAGGTCATTTTCTTGCTCCAACTCCACTTTGGTTGTTTGCTGAGGAAGGGCAGGAGAGGGTTATAAAGCTGCTGCCACTACATTCAGCACATGTTTTTCTCAGAAAAGAAGAGCCACTGCCAGCCAAGATCTCTTTCCTTTGGAAATTGTGGCTGGGAAGGGCGTCTTTGGCTTGGGAGACAAAGTGGGCAGTCAGACAGCCCCTTTCCTGTGTCCCAGGCAGGCACCAGGCGGCTGAGGGCAGAGGCACAGGCTCCTGCTTGGGACAGTGAGCCACAGAGGCAGGCTGCAGCGGTTCTTTTTCCCCCTTCTGCCTCCCCTGCCCTCCTCTCCCTCCTCTCAGCTGACCTCGGCAGCAGACGCAGCTCTAGGCCCAAAGAAACCTCCCCAGCTTGGGGAGAAGCATCAGAGGTTTCTGGACTCATTTTTATCCGCCTTCATACCCGTCCCTCAGGTCCAGCAGCAAATGGGGAGGGAAAGTATTAAGGACAAAGAGACTCCAGTGTCACCTAGTAATGTGTGCCTTTGTTCCGGGTGAGTTCCTAGGCTGGTGTCTGCATGCTGTCGTGGCAAGGGGCAGGCTGGGGCACGGGACGGGGCAGCAGCGGACGGACGGCTGGAGCGGCATCCCTTTGGTGGAGGCAACTGGGTGCGGGTCCTGGCATCCTGCCCGAGCAGACAAAGCGGGAAAGCCTTTGAATGAGCCCCCTGCAATGTGGCACTCCCCGCAGCAGGATTTAGGAGATGTGAGATTTCCTCTCTGGAGCTGCGGCACCGTTTGTGGAGATCTCCTGGGCTGATGCCTGGCAGCATGAATGCTGGTCGGGGTTGATTTGGTGGTGCTCTCACCAGTAAAAGAGCCTCTGCACTGAAATGTTCTTGACCTGACTATTAACAGAAAAGCTTCTTTGAACCTCTGAGAACTTGCAGGGGTCTCCAGCCTAGAAAACTGTCTCAGACCAGACTTGTAGATTTGCATGTATCTCATAATCCCAAATTGTCTGAACCTCATGTTTGTGCAGGAAACAGTTTGTTGTCGTAATTGCTCTTACTCTACTCCCAGATTTAAACATTTAAAAATGTGTTTCTGTGCCTTAGCAATGAGACTGCAGTCAGCTTTCAGCTCACCTGCGTTGCAGAGAGGAGCTTTGCTCTCTGCTGCTCAGCCTGCCTTGCTGGGAATGTTCACCTCCAGCAGCAATGTCAAACTAACCCAATTTCGCAGCTGGTATCAAGAGCCAGAGGCAAGTTTCGTAGATGTCTCTTTAATTCCTGTGCTTGTAGAATTTAGTGTATATTTTCCCTCCAGTTCCACTGACTCACACAGTCCTTGGGGGCAGAAGCAGGGGGAGAACAAGAAGGCTGTAACCCAGGTCTAATTTACTTATCTGGTAAAGCCAGTTGTCAGTGAGCCTTTCCCCTCTCTGTCCACAAAGATAGTCCCTCTCGGGAGCCTGTTTGGCCTCCCAGTTATAAATATGGCATCAGTAGTTTTGTACTTGACTGTCCTCCTAGGCCGACTGCATCTTCTCTGCCAGGGTGTCATGTCTGGGGGACAGCCTTGATGTGTGAAATGCCTGCTGAGCCGACAGCATGACGCAGGGAGCGCAGCCCCTCGTTGTTGGGGAGCACAGGCTGTCGTGGCACACTTACTTCTTTATACAGGACACATCTGCTGATTATTTTTGATGATACCCTTAACAGCATAAACCAGAACTTGAGGTGGTCACCAGGGCGGGTGTTTGGGGGATCACTGTGTTGTGGATCATTGCTCAGGGCCGGTGGAGTGATGGAAGGTGTCATTCCGGGAAAGGTAGCACAGCTACTAGGTGCTTTGGTGGTCAGAGGGATTTGTGTCTGTAAGAAATGGATTTAGAAATAAGGTAAAGTGGAATATAAGTGACTTGGGTTTTTTACATCTGTTCAACATGCAGCCTACAATAGCTCTGCCAGTTAGATTTGAATTAAAACCGGCTCCACAAGCTACAAAGGCCCTTGAGCCTCATTGCCGAGACCGGAAATCCATTGTGATTAGTGCTGGTGAAATCGGAAACCTTTCTCGGGGCAGATAACAATCTTGCAAATGAAAATATAACCTGTTAATCCTGAATTTTAACAAGGATGGTTATGCAATCTAGGCCAAGTCCAGGATGTGTCCTATCTGTGTGCCCCTTGGTCAGAAAGGATTTGCTGATAGGGATGGGGGGGATTGCACCCCTGCAGGACCCTCTCCCAAAAGCACCCCTGCTTTATGGCAGGCCTGTGGACAGAGGCGGGAGGAGGGGTGTTGAGGGGTGAGGGTTCACATGTTGGGACTGACCCCTCTGAAGCTCTTGGCTGCCAGTCACTGCTGCCAAAGGAGGGGTGGTCAGGCTGGGGCCATCCGTGGTTTTTGCTGTCCTATAGTAGTCCCTTTAATTATGGGCAACAATAGGCTCTGTTTTTTCCTATGTTAATAACAACTTTCAGGGTATAAATAACTCTACAATTAAAACAAAACACCTAACAATTTACCATTTGACACCTGTGCAGTCTGCTGGAGCATTGGCTGTGCAAGGAATTTTTTCTCCTGCCCTAAATATTTTATAGTTGCTCTACAAAGAGCACATGGATGCTCCAGCCATTAAGAAATGCCATCCAAGGTGCATTGTGGCACCCAGGAGCAGAGAACAAATAGGTACGCCTGTGCTGAGGCCATAGAGAGCCCTCTTTTGGGCTGTGCAGCCATTGTAGGACCCACTAACTCCTTCAGAGATTTTGTGGTGTCTGTTGATAAGAGCAGCACACATGTGGTCATGTACTGCAGTCTGCTGTGTTTGGATGTTTGCAGGCAAATGTGCAAATATCTTGCTTTGTGCACTTTGAAGAGCTAGTCTGTACATAAAAATACATGGGAATAGGCCTGGGGACTCTAATCCTATTGGCCAAAGAGATAGAGGCCGTGAGGAGAGGGGAATTCACCTCTGCCTTCAGTGGGATGAAAGCATGGAGCGTCGTCTCTCATTTCCGAGGCTGGCCTTGATGTGTTTGATGTGGAGCCTGCATGGAGTTTCTTAAATATACAAGTATGCCTAAAGACGTAAAAATACAAGCAGCGCTATTTTAAGACTCTAGAATCAGGGTTTATAAATAGCTTGGCTGGTGTGTTACTCCTGGCTGGCTATGTGGGTCCTAAAACATCACCACAACTGTCACTTCCCTTTGAAGCAGCTTGTTGGCTAATGACCGTGGCAGTGGAGCCTCCTCTGCAGTTGCGTGCTCTCTTGATAAGCACAGGTCAATGATAAGGTGCTCTGCAGGCTCACGTGTCCATCACACAAACCCTCGCTTTCCCGGCCTGGGCCTGAGGGCACACACAAATGGAAACATGGGCATGTGCTGGCGGGGGGGGCGGC
>NW_010256431.1:27428-57626 GCF_000690775.1 Eurypyga helias
AGCAGTGGGCGGGTGGGAGCGTGAGCAGGGTTAAGTTAAGCTGCTTGGTTAAGTGCTGGTTTGGGACTTGTAAGATGTGGGTTTAGTGCTCTCGGTTGTCAGCCTTCCTCTGTGACTGATTGGGATTCATCTTCCCTCTCCCATCACTTGGGCTCCTCCTGTGGCCAGTGGAGGAAAAAATCTTTAGCGGGTAATGTCACCTCACCCTAATGTGTACCTCTAAGATGTGATGGATGGTCGGTGGTGAGGGAAGCCTGGACAACACCCTTAGGCTAGGCCCTTGTCTGCTGGAGGTAGCTTTATTCTCCATCTTTGGAAACCGCAACAGCGGTGGTGATCCAATATGCAACAGTCTGTGAAGCTGAGAGTCATACAGGTACCTAAATAGCTGACTTCTGCCTTTTTCCAGCGTGGTGGCTGGAAAGAAGTACCTTTGGTGGTGTTCCACCACCTTGGTACTGCGGGCAAGCGGCAGGGGGACAGGCTTTTCTCTGGCGGCTGCTTCCGAGAGGAATTCGGGCCAACTCCTGCCCCGAGCAATGATACGTTTATCTGCGATACATGGAGCCAGGAGACGTCTCTGGCTGATAGGGATCTGGAGACTAGTAAACAAAAGAAGGCAAGATTGGAACTCAGACTGTAAGAAGGCTTGTTTGGGTCTAAAGAAAGCAACAATAAAACCAAATAATGATGGTGTTTAAAAAGGTCTGCAGTGGTGTATCGCAGGACAAGGTGTAAATGTACCAGCCAAGGCCCTGCGCTGGTAGGATGCCAAAATCTGGGTTACTCTTACAGGGAGTTCTAAGCAGCCTGTACAGAGAAGGTGAAGGAAAGGGAGCTTGTTGGCCACTCCTTCTTTTCATAATAGGTAGAAATGGGCCAGAAATTTCTCCTGGTATAGATGAGTCTTCCCCAGAAAGGGAGAGCTTATTTCATGTTCTCTCAGTGGAGGAAAGCTTGCAAACAGGCTGTGTCTAGCATCTCTAAAAAGAAGCAAAACACCCTGATGTCTGAAGGTTTCCAAGAGCTCATGCTGAATTCTTCCTCCACAGCCTGCTTGCAACACAGAGGATCCGTGTCCTGACGCTCCCTTAGCGCAGAACAAGCCACTTGTATTTTATGGTGATAGAGAAGATGATTTTCATCAAGAAAGAAATGGGGACGACAGCAGTGACAAATAAAGATCTTTCAGATTCAAAACTGTTAAGCTGACAGCTCTGTTTTCAAACCTGATTGTCTTGAACTAACCACCTAGCAATAGGATCTTGGCAATCTGCTGAGTACAGTGGGTACCTGCGTTCTCTGCTCTGCTGACTATCAGGGAGCTTCTGGAGTGGGGGGGCTGGACATGGACATGAAAAATTACAGTAAGTGCCAGGTCAGAAATTAAAGCCTTTGTCTGAGACTGAACTTTGGTCTGAAAATGGGGGTTCTCACATTGCTGGTGGTGGTCAGAGTTGCTTCTGGATGGAAATAGGTGGACTGATTTAATGCTCCATTTCTTTCTCCTTTTATGCTGAAGTCTTAAGTGTGCCTGCATTTCACTGCTGATGAGCGGGGAGTGCAGTGCGGAGCCCAAGACCCCTGGGGTGCAGCGAGTGCCCAGATCTCTGCTGTCCTGGCCTGGGGTGTGTTTACAGATGAGATCTGTGGCTCTGTGAGGATGCACACACGCATGCAGACTGTTCCAGTATGAAGCTCAGTTTGCTTTTTGTTCCTCCCCCCACCTTCTTTTCTATAATCATTGCAAAACAGGAACAAATGAGTGTGTCACTTTAAACCATGAAACCACTTAGTCCGTAAAGACAGATTTGGCGTCTTTGTGCTGGCGGTGACAGGCCAGCGTGGCGCTCCATAGTGATCCCACTGTTCTCCCTCTGCCCTGCACCCAGCCGCTGCTCCCCACCCCCTCCGAGATTTGCTCCGTGTCTGCCTGCCTCTGTTTTTGTGGTTGGTAACCAGCGAAAGAATGGAATGGATTTAATGATTTGTTGGCTGTGGTGCCGGCATGATTAAGTCAATAAAGCTGCAAGCTGAAAACAGACAGTGTAGTTACAGTATATGACTTTAACCTTGTTAATGCATGTTTATGTCCTCCTGCCCACTGTATAGCTGTGTATCGCATAAAGGAGATCTGACCAATCTTTAACCCATTAAATAATTCATAAAGTGAGAGCAGACATCAGCTACTCGCAGAGCGGATGAGTAACCGTGGGGTCAGCAATAACTTTGACTCTCTGGACCATATCCAGCATGTTTAAACTCTGGTGATGTCACCAGGCAAGCTTCTAACCTTAATCATTTGGATGGGAACAAAGGGAAGTTAACTGTTGACATGCAGTGTCTGCGTGGAAGAAACGCTGCAAGTGCCGTGCAACATCGCTGCCTCTCAGGGAACATAGACTGGCTCCAGCCTCCTTGCTTCTTCCCTCTTCCCTTGTGGCAAAGGGGTGGCTGGCCAAATGTTCAGAGGCATATGTCTCCTAGACTCCTATTATCCTAAGTGACAGAGGCACCAAATCCCACCAAATTTCAGGGCAACGTTGGCTGACTTCAGAAGATGGTATTTGGAGGCACTTGGGTTTTTTTTGAATGGTGGCTAAATTTTTAATGAACAATATCTCCTGCCGTGTAAATGACAGAGGAGGATATGTAATGGGGATGGAAGGAGGTGGGAGCCAGGGATGCAGGAGAGGATGAGGAGTGAAGCAGGACTATTCTCACCACAGTTAAAGCTCTCGCAGCAAGGTATCAGGCAAGACATGGAGAAAAATCATAGGATTCTTACCTATAACCACCTCAGTCAGCCTCTTCTCCATTTTCTTACCGGTCAAAACATAGAGGTGACTTCTAGCATGCAGCCCTCTTCACACAGCTCCTAGCAGGGCACCGAGGGATTCCCCGGGTGCAGCAGTGTCCGTAGTTGGTGCAGCTGCTGCTTTTGCTGGCACCTAAGGGGTGAGTCATGGGATCACGGGGCGTGCAGCTGGGACATGCTGCGCTCCACTGGTCTGTGCAGCCAGGTTGGAGGCCCTCGGGGACCCTTACGAGTTGGTGTAGTTTAGTGCTGTTCTGAGATGCAACCAGCTGTGGCCGGACCCGGAGGAGAGATGCAGAGGAGGACACGACAAACTCTTGTGTGCGGAGGGAGGCAGAAGTCATTCCACCTCTCACCGGTGAGCAGCACGGAGCACAGTTCTGCTGCAGGTCGTTGGGGTCATAACCTGAGGGCATGGTACAGGCACCAGTGCAGGAGGCTGCAGGTGTGACCTCCATGCTGCCCCCGGAGCCCACCCTCATCCTTTTGGTCAGGGAGTGGCTTTAACTCCCATGGGGGGCAATGAGACACAGGGAGAAGTGAAACGACATGTCCATAGTCACCTGAAGAAACTGTGTGTGATGGAAATTTAAACTGAACCTGGTCAAGTGAGCCGAGTCCATGCAACTGGCTTTTATCCTGTGACTCAGTCACAAAACGAACCTTTCAAGATCATCTCCTTTAGAGGTGGCTTGGGAGTTCACCTTTAATCATCCCATTTTCTACGTCTCCTTTGACGAACGGCATGCTCGCAGTCGCATGAGCTAACCCTCTGCTGTGTGTCCAACGGGACGCTTGCTTGTGCAAGTAAACCCACCGCACGCTCGTGTGCCGAGCTGCACAGCACGCGTGCAGGTGTGTTTGCAAACAGACCTCTGAGAAGTGCACAGCTGTACGTCCAGGACTACTGAGCATCTTAGGCATTCAAGGCACACAGGTAAAAACTGCCACACCATTATTTCTGAGTCAGATGGCTGCCTACAGCACAACATATCTCAGAATCCGCTGCATCAGCCCAGTAGTGAATTTTCCAGGTGCCAAAAGGTACGCACCTTGAGTTGGGGAT
The DNA here is from genome assembly GCF_000690775.1 of Eurypyga helias. Classification (NCBI taxonomy): domain Eukaryota; kingdom Metazoa; phylum Chordata; class Aves; order Eurypygiformes; family Eurypygidae; genus Eurypyga; species Eurypyga helias. The sequence continues at coordinate 31,313 of NW_010256431.1, forward strand.
TAGACCTGGGACCTTCAGTTTGGTCTTGCCAGCATGTGCAGCCAGAGAAAAGGGGGGAGACTGACCCCCAAAACTAGTGCTGATTGTTCTCGATCATTAGGGTCCCTGTTGCTTTATGACTGTGCTAATGAAGATTCTCAAATTAATTTACCAGGCTTTGTTTGGCTGGTTTGGTTGGTTTGGTTTTGCTGTAGTACAGAGTAGTGGCCTCTGGTTTGGAGAAGATGATCCAGAATTTAGGGCAAGTCAAATCTGTTCTGAGTAGAAATTCCATGTTCTGTTTTCTTTGGTTTTTTTTGTTTGGAACCTTGTGTGATGTATCTCAAAATCTTTGCTTGCTGGTCTGTAGATTTCGATGCATGAACCCACATACACCTAGTGATGTTTTATTATCACTCACCCACCATAGGGTATATAGCAGCTGGTAATTTTTGTGCATTGACGGCGGGTTTTTTCTGCTTGATGGAAAGCAGTGTTGCTCCAAGTGTATGCTAATGCTGAATGGGGGCGTCCCAACTTCTGACCCATAGCTAATATCCTACAAGTCACATGAAGCTACCAAGGATTCTTGAGATGGAGTTCGAAATGCCTATGTTGTCAGCAAATAAACACCACTAATTGCTTCTAATATGTCATGCAGTGGTTAAATGACAAGATCCTTATTAATATGCATGTATACCAGCCTTTTCACTGTGTGTGAGGGGGAGTATGAAGTGGTAAAATCATTTAAAATTAGTGGGGAATATTTACAAGAAGGCATAAAGACCTGTCAGTTGAGGAAAGCAGCATTTTACGTTCTCGTCCTGGATGACCTTGCTTCAAGGACAAATCAGAGCTTGATGAAATGAAGCTGCAGATGGCTAGTGATCTCAACTCTGTAATAATGAAATGACACAAGAAAAAAATGAGACATCTACAGTTTGTAAATACAATCTGAACGGAAGGGGAAAAAAGGAATTTTTAAGGGGAGATTGAGTTGACTTGGTTGCAGCAGTTCAGCTTCGGGTGTTTTAATAATAATTTCCATTTTAAAAAAATAATGGAATCACTCCTTGTTCCCCATACTCAAGGTCAGTTTAATACATTTTTCTTTTTAACATGTCAATATCTTGGTTTTAAGAATTTGATCATGATGACTGCGTAGTCACAGCCTACTTTGTATCCATTATTTTAGCATGTTATTAATCTCTGCGTTTTGGTTTGTAAGTTGTGGTGGCGATTTTTGGCACCTGAGTGAGTAGATCATCTGATAAAACCATTTTAGGTGTTTGAATAGTTTCATCTGTTAGGAAAGGGTAAGCTTGTGAGAGGTTTAATACTGAAAAAGTGATGTGCTAGTTTGTGCCAGTGTGTGCTTTGTTCGTGCACTTAGATGAGAAATCAGGAGTATATGCTGTTGGGTTTTGCATTTGGGCAGGGGTTCATGCAACGGGCTTCTCAGAAGCTGTTAGGCAGCCAACTGCTGTTGAAAGTTAGTAAGACTTGGGCACCTGCCTCTGCAAATTGAACCTTTGCATGAAAAGGAAAAAGAAATTTGTGGCAACGCTAACTTGGAGGGATCAAGGAATTTGCAAATCTCTGTGATCCAGACCACCTCACTGCATTTCACAGAGCTTTTCAGAAAAGAGCGGGGAGAGAACTGATCTCTCACATTAGCTCAAGATTTCCTGACTTTCACTATGTCAGGGTGAAATCCTCACTTGTTTGGTTGTTGGTTTTTTTTTTTTTTAAATCAGATCTTTTCCTCACTCCCTAACACATAAATTCACCAGCTAGTCAGTGCATTTCTCTGTAGCAACTTCTGCTGGGTGCTGAGCTAACCTGGCTTCTTTTGAATCTCATCGACACCTTTGAGAGCATGCCTTGACATAGCACAAGGATTACTTGAGTCCAGCCGCTTTAGAGACACAAGATGTTGTATTTTGTCATCACAGCTCGCTCAACCTTGTAGAGACAGGGAGAAGGACTACCAGCTGAAATTGGGTGAGATAAATACAGCTTTAGATTATCTCATTGAATTTATAGGCAAGCTGCCCTCCATGGGAACAAGAGTGTGGTGTCAAGGGTTGGAGAATCATGATAGCTGTACAAATCGAATATAAATATTTTGTTCTTTGCAGAGAATTCAATTTTGGCTCTTGACTATATGTTATGTAGACAGGTAAAAAACACTCATCTCCGCATCTTTGAGTGTATACACATAAAAGCAAGTAACGTGCAGCTTATATTAAAGTATGCTGGTACAAAGACTGGTGGGAGAAAAGTGGGTTAACACTCTGGGTACCCAGGTCCCATTGCCATCAGGAGTCTGGGACTAAAGTCCTGAAAGTCCACTCGGGATGGTGGAGCAAAGCTGTTCTCTTGGCTGCCTTCACGCATGGCCTGGGAGTTCATCTGGGCCAAAGGATCCGTTTGCAGTGGAGCTGCAGTTGCTGGAGTCTTGATCGTGCCTCCTTACAAGCACTGAGGTCCCTGCGAGGTTGTGTGTGTCTGTGACACACCAACTCTCCCATCCATGCTGTGCCTCAGGTCAGAGCCGTTTCCCATGGACTTTCTAACATGGTGCTGGTGACAGCATCACAGCTTAATTTCACCTTGCCTGTAAAAGGATGCGTATTTATCTAAGAGAAAAATTACTATTGCAGTTATTCACTCTGGATTTTCTGTGTTTCTGTTGCTCTGATTGCTGCTGCTCTTCAATGTCATGTTTTGATGGATGAAAACAGCTCTGAAAATACTGGTGCAGCCTTTGCACAAAAGCTTTAGTTAGTTCAATTAATTTTTTAAGAGGGGAAGGGGACTCAGTTTTCATCTTATTAAAATTCCAGGTGCATTTTTTAAAGCAGTTTGGATATGTTGATGGAATTTTGTTTTGTTTTGAACAGCGTGCAGGACAAGGGCAGCTATAGGGAAATCAGTGTTTCATCTGCTTTGTTTGGAGGGAGGAGATGCTGATAGTTGCTAGCCAGGTGTGGCGATCCTGCCATTGGTCCTAGCAAAGAAGGAGGACTACCTTTGAAGGCAGCTGTGCATGCTCGTGCCATATGAATAGAAAGAAAAACTTGAAAGAACTTTTTTAAACAAAACCGTATACCCATGGATCACTTACAGTCTCTGAACAAAGCCTTTCCTGACTGACAGCGCTCAAGATAAGCTTAGAAACTTGAGTCTGGTAGTGTTTCACAAGCTTGTATATCAAATAAATGAGTGAAAGATGGGTAAAAAGAAGACCCCCTGAGCTTGTTTTATCGATCTTCATACATTGTGTTAAAACCAACACACAAACAAAAAGCTTTGGGGCGTTTGTGAATTAAAAGGCTGTTTTATCTAAAGAGCATCTCTGAATTGTGAGCAGAATGGAGGGGAGAAAAGAGAGAAAACTTCCAAAGAGCACCTGGAGAGTCATTAAAGCAAGAAGCAGAGGCAAGACGTAGGTAACCCCTGACTTGTGTGTGCAGCAAGTGACCGTCGCACCTCCCAGACAGCACACTCCTGAGGAAGCTGACACGACCGTTCTGCCAAACCATGACCCTGGGTTGTGTTTGCTTTGTTTGCATGCACTAGCCAAACAGATTCACCATCTTAGTATCTACTTGGATTAACAGCTGTGGAGACAATGATCCTCCTTTGTAAAGGCGGCATCGAGGTTTTCTGTGGGGCCACACAAGGCACAGGGAGCCTATATGTGGCCTCTCTTTAGGTCTAAACATGAAACTTCAACACATGGCATTCTGTGGGTGAGGCAACTGTAATAGTGTTTTAATTGTAATTTAATTTAATAGTTGTTGTGTGCAGTAGCCCGAGTCCTGGACTGCAGAGTGAAGCGTGGCGCGGGATGAAAGGCCCCCCGCAGAGGTCTGTGCCCGGGCAGGCAGGCGGGAGCAGAGGGACACGCAGAGGCAGTAGTTTGAAACCAGTATTTGCATTTCCTCAGCAGCATGCAGCACTCCCCATACGTAACAGATGCTCTTAAAATACAGAAAAAGTTCAGGTACTGAAACTTTACCTTACCCTGAGAGAATAGCTGTCCCTGCCACAAATATGGGTTCACCCAGAGTCCCGGGCCGAGCAGCCAGGGCCTGGCGAGCAGCAGTAGCACCGGCTCAGCTCCTCTAGCCATGTTTTTCCTCTCTGTTTTCTTCATTGGTTGGGGTTTGTTTTGTTTTGTGTAGTTTTTTACTGTGTGACATCACAAGCTCAGTTATGTTTGGTTGCAAAAAAAAACAACTGGTGGAAAAAGCGGTTTGTCCCTTTCTCGTGTTTACAGCAAACATCTGCCCTGAGCGACCCATTCCCTTTGGTCTTTCCCTTTCACGCTGGGGTGCTGTGGCTCAGCTCAACAACCCTTCTGTTTTAAGCTCTGTAATTACTGGATTCGGCTGGATGCCCCGTTGAAAGTGGAGGGACTATTTCTCAAATCAGCAGTGTCTCTCAAAACGGAAGAAACTTTTAAAATGCAGGTACTATCTGTATTTTCCATGAGACACGTTTCTGTTCTCCCACTGCTAATGCTTTTGGTGAGGAAGTGCAAATCCACTGAAATTTGCAAAGCTGCCTGTCTCTGTCTCAGTAACCTTGCTGTGACCTGGTTAGAGCCACAAAGAATTCAGTCTCTAATTAGTCCATCTGTTAACTATTGAAATTCATGGCTTAGTTTTATTGTCTGGGTCTGTAGCATAATGCTGAATGGTCTCACCTGGCAGCTTATTTCTTACACAGCAAATGTGCCTTTCCAAGAGCCATTTCGGTGCAGATAACTGTCTTTTCAGCACTGGACAAATGACTCTGTCTAGCAGCCTGCAGTCCCCTTCATGCCCTTACTGAAATAAATTGTACATCTCCAATAACTCTGGGATTAAGCCAGTACCGTGTAACATGGACATTTCTTTGTTACATTCTTTAGAGTTACGCCGTAAGAGCAGATGGGAAAGTTTAATAATGATAAACGAGTTTAGTGTTTTCACATAGTCCTAAAAAACAATGAATGCTCTTTATTAAAGATTAGAGGGATTTTACATATGTGCCAAAGAGCGATTAAAGCTCTAGCTCAGATCCTCAGAAAGTCTTGCTTTTAAATTCTTTTTGGACTGTTTGTTAATGAGGATTCAGAGGAATTAGGGACCATAAATTTCTTCATTCTCGCTTAAGTGAAGCCACAAAGTGATTACTGGATGTATAACTAAGTGCTGAGGACTGGAGTTCATCAGCCGCATTCACACAGAACAATTCATCTCCACGCTTGTTCACTGCGGCTGTGCATCTCGTATGTCACCCGATGATGGGGTTGGGCAGGTCGAGCCCATCCGTGGATTTTCAGAAGGGTGTAGATTCATAAATACAGGTGGTAAGTCTCCGTGGGACTGTTCGCACGGTTTGCATGAAGCGTGTGTCTGAACGTTTGGTTGGAGCAGACCCACGCTCAGTACAGCTGGACGTGGTAATCCACAGACGCGTTTGCCCAGCCGGAGCAGCCTGACACTGTGCACCAGCTGGGGGGGGGACTGGTGTCACTGGGCTGCGTGGCAGCTCCTACAACTACAGCCAGTGGCTGAATATGGACACGAACAGGACGGCTTCCTGCAAACCTGGAACCTGATTCTTTCCTCCTGGCTCTCAGAACTAGTGCATGAGGTACTAAGCCAAAACCATGACGCGAGCCCCGTCTTGAACAGAACCCTCCGCACTGGGAAGGGCAGAGTGCTGCAAGGAGCTCTGGACCTGCTGCTCAGTTTGCCTAGCAACAAACACATGCCTTCAAACACGTGCTCACCAATTCCAGGTCTGCCTGGCATGCCATTTCCTTAGGGATTCTGCCCACCTCATGTTTTAATACGAGTTTTGTGATGGCAAAAAGGGCAAAAACCCTGATACCTACACACAAACATTGTTTTAAAAGTCGAAGAATAAGAATCCCCCGTATCCTCCTGCGTGGCTTACAGCAGGTTCAGCCACACACCCTTTGGATGGGAACACCCTCTTGCATCGTCCCTGACTTTGAATTCTCCTCTCTTTGCTGTCTTCCTGGATTTTAAACTCGGATAGTCCAAACTGTAGGCAAGTTAAGATTATGGCTTGATTGGCTCGGCCTTACTGTGGGAAGGAAAGTGATTTTTTCTTGGGGAGTGATGAAAAGGAAAAATGTTTGAAGTTCATTAACCTTTGGTACAGATAGCAGTGTCCTTTAGACTGAACCAGAGCTATTCTTAGCCGTGACGTTTAAGTGGTTATTTTTTCTTGTAAGGCAATTCAGTAGTTCCCACTAGTGGTGAAAAGACGGAACTTTTTCTTGTCTTTTTGGGTTTTTTTTGGCTTAACCTTAATGTGAACTGTAGAACACAAGGTTTTGAATTCCTTGTCTTCCCATCTATGCTATTTTGTTCTAATTTCCCCAAAGTAAAATTTATATCTATATATTGTTTCTTTACTGGCTAATTAAGTGTTACACAACTTGTCTCTGAGAAACTCCGCAACCCATTCTGTGGATTTGCAAATGAACTTCACGGGTTGTCGTTATTGCTATAGGGTGCCTGCAGAAAGTCCCGTGTAATTAAGCTGTTGTACTGCCACAGCACAAGAGCCGCAATTAGTAATGTGATTTACACTTCTTTACCATTAATAATATGTAAAAATCAACATTATTTTCTTGATGATACTTAGGAGAAATTAGAACGAGGTGGACATGATGAGGAAAAGAGACTTTAATGTTATCACTTGTTAATGTGATAGCCCTGAGCGAGACATCAGAATGATTGTCCTTGCACTAAACTCATTTGCTTCAGTAAGCACAGACCCTCTGCACGCAACAAGGCAAGTTTGGAGGAAATTGGATAGATAGCAGGGATTCCGAGGTATGAACATTTCAGTGTCTTTCATGTGCAGAGTACACAAACAGAATCCCTGCACTTTCAGATATTCCCCTAGAGGCAATCTGCATTATTCAAAGCTTAACTATGGCTGCAGAATCCTGTCTGACATGAAAGCAGAGTGCTAGCTTACATGAGCTTTCATATTTACATCTGTAGTAAATCATTTACTTTTTTCCTCCCCTCCCTGTTTGTCTGTGGGAGAAGGGAGTAAAATGGGTAGGAGGGAAGGGGGAGGAGGAGAAGTGTCCAGCGGAATTGTAAGCAAAACACCAGTAATAAAGCCTAGTCTTATGAGACTGCCCATGAATAGGAATGATGAGCTTCAGGTTTGTGTCTTTTAGTAAATTATCTATCAGGCAGTTACATTTCATCAATTGTGCTTTTGCATAATAGAACAAAGTGCTACAACAAAAGGCAGCACCATAAAAATGAGTCATTTCAGTGACCTTCTTGATAATCTTACACAGAATATCTTGGAAGGAGTTGGGTGATCCCTCACGGTGAAGCTGCCGTGGAAAGGCGCCCCAGGCCTGAGAAGCTTGCCTGGTGACAAATGCCTTCCAAGGCGTTCTTCTGACCACTCTGAAACATGGCTCGTATCCTGTTTTCTCCGTCTGAGCATGCTTCTAATTGTCAGATGTCAGAAGGAACAACCATTTTCTTCTCGCTTATCTCCTGATAACATTGATTCTCAAACAAAGACTGTGGGCTTCCATTCTCAAAACAAAGGAAGCATGGCCCAGTTAAGGATGCTGGATATAATATACATACTTCTCCCTGCCAATAATAACAAAACATCATAAATAATGTAGAAGCTGGATGTGAAAATGGAGAAAGGGCAATACACTGGTACTGCTGCTCCTGGGTACAGCACTTACAGAATCTTGTCCTCAGTGAGGCCTTGACTTCCTCCCTTGTTTTTTCTCTTGTATTTCCCTGACTACCTGCCAGCTCCTAAGATGTTTAGACTTCCGGATGTCTTCCTCATCTTTCCAGATCTCTGGTCTGATGGCACCATTTCTCCTCTTCTGCCTTTAGTTTGCTATTTTCTTTTACTGTAGGCTTCTCCTCTATATCCAATTGCCAAATCCTACCCTGATGCAACTTTTCTTTCCTTATGTCTTTCAGTGTAACAGTTGGGGAACTGGTGGGAAATGTGACTCTGAACTCACATCCCTTCTGCCAGCCAGGCAGCCATGTGACTCCAATAATGGTAGTGAATCAGTCCTGTAGCCTTGGGCTAGTCACAAAGAATTTAGCATTAACCTTTTGTTTCTCTCACTTCTTCTTGTGCTGACCCTCAGAAATGAGAACAGCCCCCCACCCCACACTGTCCTCGCTGTGACATGTGGGTCCATGTGAAACCACAAGGTGTTTTGACCTTGGGACAGCCAAAGACCACAGAGAGAGCATCAGCAGAGAGGATAAGGGCTTCTGTTGTTATCTCCCTGATGAGACTAATTTTCTTTTTTCATTTTTCTTGGCAGGATCAAAATGCTGGAATTGTCGCCAGACTTCAGGAGCCAGGCTCCATCCCAAGCGGAGGCTCTGTGCCGGCACCAGCCACGGTGAATGGGTACACGATGAGGAACCATTTACTGAAGCAGCAAATAATGAAACGACAGCTGATGCAGGTACAATGCCGAGTGCCTCTGTAGGTTACTGTGCGGTCCATCTCACTGGGAAAGACAGGACTGACTGGAATGGGGAAATCACCAGTCAGCACGCACTAGGGAGTGACCCTGGAATTGCTGGGTTGAGTCAGACTGGGGCTGTGGTGAGTCCAGGATGTCGTGCCCAAGAGAGGCCAGGGCCAAGTGCTGCTCAGCAAGTCCGAGTGCAGATCTGCCCACTCATATGCGAGGGAAGGTTTCAGTCACATCCGTATCATTGCCGTCATCCTTGGTCAGCCACAGAGCTGGGAGGGAAGATGCAGAGATGGCAGGCTTGGAGACTGAGTCAGCCACAGAAGAGATGTTCTCCATGCTTGCCTTTCTCTCTGGTTCCTGGGGGTTTACCAGAGCAGATGCTAGACTCCAGTTTGTCCTGGTCTTTGCCGGTGTCTCTAGCAACAGAAGTCCCTGTACAAGGTTGTTATATGCTGTGTGAAGGGGCAGGGATGGGGGAATCCCACAGACGCATTGGGTGAGGCAGCACTGAACATCTGCCTCTGACTTTCTAATTGTGCTGCTGGATTTGGGTCAAGGAGTCTCATTTCTTTGGACAGGAAATGAGAAGTAGCTCAGTAAAACCCCCAGCCGATTGCTGTCCTGCTCGTTGGTCAAACTCCCTTTCAGAATCAGCTCTGCCTCTTTGTCGTCAGTGGGCTTCAAGCTTGTCTGCGCAGCTCTAGTGCAGCGGGCGTTCAGCCAGGCCTCAGCTCCTGCTGTCCAGGGAGAGCTCCCTGGGTCACGGCTGCTGTCCTCAGCAGGGGTGTCAGCGTGGTGGCGGGTTCTGGGGTTAAAGAGTGGGAGACGCCAATCAGATCACTTGGAGAAAGTCAGCAGTGTCTTGCTCAGGGAGCACCTGCTAAGGATCCTGGGCTTCCTGTGGCTCGCTGTGGTGTTCTGGTTAGAAGTGGCAACCAGCACAGAAGGCGATGGTACACACGGGCAGAGCCATCCTTCCGAGAGGGTCATGGCCCCCAGCACCCTCCTGTTTGTCAGTGCGTCCCTGCAGGGCTGCACCGATTCTGTTCACTAGTAGACTTCTGGGCACCTTTTGTCCATGGATCTGGTACTTCAGAGGACACGTCCAACTAGTCAGCACGAGAGGTGCGGGGAGACGCCAGCATCCCTGCAGCCTCTGGCTGTGCTGCGCACGAGGGTCTCCATGTTCATCCCGCTCCCCTTGGGCTGCCTGCACAGCGTCTGCCGACGGCTGCCCTTCCTATCGCGGGGCTGTTGGCGGGACACCTGCACAAGAAGGGGCACGCGAGCAGCTGAGACCCAGTCTGAAATGACCGGTCTGGGCTGAGCCTCAGCGGAGGGGGAGGGAGCTGTCCGGGAGTGGTTGTTAATGTTGACAGTGGCTACACTTCACGTGTCTGCTGTTATTCCTGCTTGTCCAGACACTGAAACTTGACTATTATGCCCCGTGTTTTCCAGGAAAAGCAGCGACAAAACATGCTGGGAGTAACATCTGAGCAGAGGAGTTTGTTTGCAGCCCAGCAGATAAATCAGTTTCAAGGTAAGGAGGGAAACGGCATGCTATGAAAAGCCTCGAGGAGTCAGAGCCAGGGTGCTTGATAATCTTCTGCCCTGGAATAAAAGCATTTCCCATTTTATGACATATCATGAGATTCACCCATTCCCTTATTGCTCCAGTAGTAATGCTGTTACAAAGAACACAGAGGAGAGGCCCATGTAGTGAAAGAGAAAGATGGAGCAGCAGCCTTCTAAGGCTCTGCCGTGTTTCCGGGGTGGACACGCGCTCACCAGCTAACATGTCTCTTTGTGTGCAGCTGTGCAGCAGCCCATTCCCACCGACTGCAGCCAGGTGATGCCAGCTCCTCCGCCCAACCACCGCATGCTGCCGTCTAACCCAGCCGTGCTCCAGAGCACCTTGGGCTCTGGCATGGCCCCAGCCACCGCCAGCCAGAGCAGCGGGACAATGGTGATGATTCCACACAACTCTGGCAAGCAGCAGGGGATTTTTCCGCCTAATTCTGACTTTAACATCCCGCTGCGGCCAAGCCAGAACTCGCTGGGCATGAACTCGGGGTGCCAAACAGTCCATAACCACTCTGCCGTGCGGCCAAGCTTCAGTTCTAGTTCCCTAGCAAATCACTCTGCAACTCAGCAACACTTGAGGCAGCCGAGTATGCCAAGAATCCCTAACGTCTACCCCAGCTCATCTGCCCAGATGTGGACGCCAACTGCTGTGCCAAGAATGCCAAATCAAAACCAAATGGATGCCAGCATGCAGCAGTTCTCTGGTAACGCTCTCTTCTCCAAACAGAACGCGAGACCAAGCGTGCCAGGTCAGCAGTTCTCCCAGCAGGCCGTAGTGCCACCTAATCAGATCGCTCCCGGTGTCCAAGTCAGACACATGCAAAAACTGAGCATGGGGCAGTCTGGCCAGGGCTTGAGCTCAGTGAGTAATCAGAACTCTCGACACAGTTTAACCAGAGGACCATTGCCAGCTATGAATGTTATGAAATCAATGCCACAAGGAGTGTCCAGTTTTAACCAGCTCAATCCTGCCTCGAGCCTCGGCCCACCAAGCTACGCTTCCACGGGCCAGCCACCCGACGCCTTCGGCAGGATGAGCGCTGCTGCCGAGCTGCCGCAGTATGACTTTGCGTCCCAGCACAGCAACCCCGTCGTGCCCGCGAACTGCAGCGACACCGACTTCCTCGACTCCCTCATGAAGAACAGCGGCAGCAACGACGAAGAGTGGTTGAACAATCTGACAATGATAGATGACATTTTGGGACAGCATGCTCAAAGCTCCGGACACGTTTAGCTTGGAGAGGAGCAGTCTGGTTGTAAATAACAGACGTGTGGCGCTTGACCAGAACAGACAGCCCGCGAAAGCCACCGCCTCTTTCAATCCAGAACGAATGGACTCCGCCAATTCTTTGCCTGCATCGAAGTTTAATATTGGCAGTTTTTCAGATGACTGTATATATTTGAATATTTTGTAAATTATGTTCTCTTAAACCTTAAATGTAGAAGTATTTATACTTCTTTGCTGGACTGTTTGTACATAAATCTATAGCATAACTTCTGGGTTTATTATAGGGATTTCATTATACCTTGTTATAAATATGCAAATAATATTGTTAGTTTCAGTAATACTGTGTATTACAGCATAAAATACTTATGTTTTTGACATAACTTAACACATGAACTAGGGGTGTCACTGCAACCAGACTAAGCAGAAGTGAAATGTGGCATCAGTTCTCCCATACCAGTAGGTAAGATACTGAAAAGTTGCATTAAAAAAACCCAAATAAAACCCAGAAAAGGAGCTGCTGATTCCCTCGTAGCCCAGTCTTGCAGCCTGATTCTGGTAGGTAGGTCCCAGACGGGCTCCCAGTGTATCCAGGGATCTGCCTGCAGAGACCCAGGAGCAAGATCCCACGTGCGTTCTCAGCTTGATGTGCTGCGTTCGACACCGACAGCGCACCGTGCGCTGTCCCGCGAGGAGCGTGTGCTTGGGAGGGTGCAGCTGCTGACTGGTGCACGTGTGCCCCGGCACTGCAGGCAGGCAAGGCTGCGCTGCCCGAGGTGGGTTACGCTGGGCAGGCTCTGCCGGGCCCCTCTGCTGACCGTAGCCCTCAGCAAAAAGGTAGCTCTGGTTTGTGCACCTCTGCCATGTATATTTGTAGTGTACAGGTGTTTTGTTCCTGGGTTTAAGGCTTTTCATAATTTCTGTTCTAATGTGAGACTTTTTTTCAGGGGAAAAGTCTATAAACATTAATAGTTAATTTTTGATGTTTTTCTGTCAGCTATTATTGTCCTATGTATATTTAAGAGTCTGTTTATAAAAGATTCACTGTACTGTAAACTTCTTAAAATGTCCATACTTTGTGTAATCATATTTTAATAGTCACGTCATACTTCACAAGACATTTGTAATATAACATCAGCTTCAAGCACAGAATGTTTTTTTCTTCATACCATAATAAACTGCCAGGGGAAAATTGCATATACTTTATGTGCTCATTTCTTAGCTACAGCGTTTCGTACCTGCAGATATTTGAATTAATTTGATTTGTCCGGGATGCTACAATGGCAATCTAATAACATGTACAAATGTGCTGTTAGTAGAAGAAATGGGCTAGATGAAGGATTGCAGCAGGCTTTAATTTTCTTTTAAGATGGGATTTCTTGGGCCTGATCTCCTTTTCCTGTGTATTTATAGGTGAACAGGAAATTAATCTCTGTGGAATTTTTTTCGACGTAGCACCATGTTTATTTAAGCGTCAGTTCTTGTTTCTAAATGCCGGTATCAGCTGGCCCGTCAGAAGATGAAGCGGTGCCCGGCGTGGGGCTGTGAGGAGGGCTGGGGGCTGTGGCATTCAGCGACGCCTGCGAGGGTGGTGGTGGCTGCGGCACGTCGCCCCTTGGACAGCAGTCATCTGGTGGGAGAGCTGGTGCTTGCCCTGGAGGAGGAGTAGGAAGGAACAGGAAAATGTTAGCTCTCTTAAATAACTGCACAATTAGACTCTGTAGCTAAAATTGCCTTGTTTCAACAGAGCCAGATGCCACCCCAGCTTCCTAGGGCTGGTGGAGAAGGCGCGTCGGTGCTGCCCTTTGTCCTGGGCACACTGTGGGCACAGCAAGCCTGAGGACATCACCTGGGGGGGTGGGGATCTCCCTCAAATTGGTCCATGCGGGAGGAAGGGGTTTGGCAAGGTTGTCCCCACCCCGGAGTGGGTCCTTCTAGAAGCCTGTTCTGCAGAGCTGGATGGTAGAATACAGCTCCCGAAGTCAAAACTGAGAGGGGAGAGCAGGGGTTTAAAGCAGTGGTGCCAAGCTCTGCGCAGAAGGCAGAAGAGCTCTCCCAAGCACAACCACCCCAGGCCAGAGCTGTGCGTGGCTTCCTGACGGCACAGGCAGCTCTGCGCAGCGCGGGAGGCTCTGGGGGAATGACCACTAACCGGCTTCATCTCGAGCATGGCACATACTTGTGTGAAACCAGGGCGAGGAGGAAAGCAGCTCGTTTTTCCAGCAAAGGAAATCAGCCCCACCAACCGCCCAAAACAGGCTGTAAGACGCGGCAAGCGCCTGAGTGAGACAGAAATGCCGACTCGCCTCCAGACAGCAGAGGGGTGGGGAAACGCCTGCAAGGACGTCTGTGGCCAGGACAAAGGTGAGTTTGTTTGGGTGTGAACGCTGGCCCCGGTTCAAAAAAATCGTGAGTGTCCTGCTGGGGAGCAGCACTGGCTGCTCTACGGAGCTGTGGGGCTGACCACAGGTCTGGGAGCCAGCAGCACCTGACCCTCCCTCCGGGTCAGCAGCACGGCAGCCACGGGTGGCAGAGAAGGCTACTGCCCACACACTCTTCTTTAGGATATTAATAACACAAATGTCCCCTTTTTAGTCTTAATGTTGTCAATGCACCTTTCAGCTTTTCAGTTCTGCAGGATTTGGGTTACAAATGCTACGTGGGGATGTCTTCAAAAGCCAACTGTTCCCCATAGAATTCATGGAATGCCGTTTATCTTGTACCAATCTTTAGATTAGACATCAGGAAGAAATTCTTCCTGGAGAGGGCGGGGAGGCACTGGGACAGGTTGCCCAGAGAAGCTGTGGATGCCCCATCCCTGGAAGTGTCCAAGGCCAGGCTGGATGAGGCTTGGAGCAACCTGGTCTGGTGGAGGGTGTCCCTGCCCATGGCAGGGAGTGGGACTGGATGGGCTTTTAAGGTCCTTTCCAACCCAAACCGTTCTGTGATTCTACCTGTGTTGTGTACCCACTTGTTTTCACCCTGGTTTTTTGTTGAGCTTTTGAGCTGGTACAGCTTTTCAGCCCTCCATATGTATCCCAGTTCCTCATGTCCCAAGAGGGAATGATGATCCACCCTTGCCACAGAGGTGCTGTGAGGTCAGGACTCTACTAAGCTTGGGAGAAGAACAGGACTAAGTGTTGTTATTACTGCCTTGATGCCTCTGGTTGCACTTGTAAGGGCTGATTCATAAAGTTGTCTTTTGGGGGGTGGCACGTAACCGCGATGGCCAGTGCTCTGCTTGGGTTGCAGCCTGAGAGTTGGGCCGTTGCTGCTCCCGCCGGTTAGCCGGCAGCTCGGGCTGGAGCACAATGCACAGGGATGTGCAGGGTGAAGGCATGACGACGGGGGGGCAACATCTCAGCAACTGGAGTACCAGCGCCGCAGTTCTGGTAGGTGTCAGCCGGTAACGGGTAACACCTCTGTCACGATAAATTGTTTTGCTCTGCAAAAAATACCTTTGTCTGTACTTTGCCTTCCCCTTTTCTTCTCTCATTTTGTGTGAAAACGCCCAAAGTCTGATCCTGCCTTTGCGTTTGTGGTCCGTATTGCGAAAGCGAATAGTGACAGATAGTGAGGGACTTAAGACTAAATATGTCTGCACAGTTCTCCCACTGTATTTACTGGAGTAGCACATCACAGCACAACGTGTTGTAGACTTACCACCATGAGCCAAATTCTGCTGCCTGGGACACAGTGTAAACACAGAGTAGGTCTCACGAAGGCAGTGGTGTAGCATGGGATTTACACAAACGTAAATAAGAGCAGCATCTGGTGCTGTGGAAGTGCAAAATTAATTTGGATTTCTAAAATAGTTACAAGGAGCGAAGTGTCTGACAGCACTCGCTGTTGAAAGCTATCATTTATTTCCCAAACAATTTACGTCACCAGACTACCCTCATAATTATGGCCATGAAAACGGAGGCGAGGCAAGATAGTAAGCTTTTTCCTCTGTATTCTAAAATAACATCAAGTGCCTATAAAGGCCAGAATTTCCAAAGTCCTGAGCTCGCTAAAAGCCTGTCTGTCTGAAAGGTTAGTAGCGTAGGTAAGTCAGACGTATTACATAAAAATTCTCTTTGTGGATTGTATTAATCTAAAGCAGCCCATTTTTGACCAAGGCAAAACTGAAAAACACACTCATCCCTATCAGCAGGCATGCAGGGAGTGCCTAGGAACAGCTGTCAGGGGAGTCTGGATCAGGCAGTTTCCCGGGGAAGCCCAGCCCTGAGTTACGCAGAACCTGAGCGCTGCTGCTCGGTGGCTTTCCAGGACTGATTACACGGCTGCCTCAGGAAGCTTTCACCAAAGAAAGCTGCACTGACACTGAAGTGTAAGGTCAAGTTTTCCTCGTCTGTGATCATCCTGCAGATTGTCCTTAAGGTCCCTTCCAACCCAAACCTGTTGATTCGATATCCTCTCCTCTCTTTTTCAGGAACAGCCTGCCATGCCCTCTGTAAGGATTGTGTGTCCCTGGCCCAGCCATGAAAAAAGGGATGGCACAGCAGTCAGGCCACTGTCAACAGTCCATGCTGGAAAAGCACCTCTTCTGTGATTTCTAGCACCAGGACTCCTCGCCAGGGGCTGTTTGCTGCACTGAGCTCGTGGCGGGTGAGCTTATGCACTGGGGAGTGTTTTGTCCTTGTGCCTACCTTCATCTGGGAGCCTAACCTCTTCCCCACCGTCATCCAGCTGCTCCAGCACAGTGGGGCTCAGCAAGTCTGCGCTGCGCAGCGTGGGCTCTTGGGAACGTGTCACATACGCAGTGACACAGCTACCCCTGGTGCAGACGGTGAGGTGCTGGGAGCTGGGGGCTGCAGGGGGTCCCCTGCGACAGGCGGCCGAGGGCTGCCCTGGGGCTGGACACGGGTGGTTCTGGCTGGTTCCCGCAGACCCACCGCAGGGCACAGCTGAGACTGTCAGCCAAGGGGTGCTGGGAGGAGGTAGAAGAGTCAGGAGTAAAGGAGTAAAGTTGAGCCCAGAAAAAAATGGGGAAGGGAACGTGTTGTTTTAATTTATGAGTTTGTTTCTCATTATCCAGATCTATTTTAATTGGCAGTAATTTAATTTTCCCCAAGTCAAGTCTGTTTTGCTGGTGGCAGTAACTGGTAAGTGATCTCCGTGTCTTTATCTGGACCAGCAACCCTTTGCACCTTGTTTCCTCTCCCCAACCTATTGAGGAGGGGGGTGAGAAAGCAGCTGCATGGGCATCTGGCTGCTGGCCAGGGTTAGCCCACTGCAATAACACGTGCCATTGAACAGTCCCAGACAGGCTATACAGCCTGTGATCAAATTGTCTGCAAAGTGCTTAGCTGGGATATTAGCAATTAGCAACATGGCAAAAGCATGTCCCATCTGCCTGTGCCACACAAGCAGAAGAGCTTGGCCAGGATGCTGTGACTGCTCACTGTTCCTGTTTATCCCACTCTAGGGCATGGGCTGAGGTTACCTTCCAGGCACAAATCCCCAAGCCCGTCTTGAGAACAAGCTAGATCCTTGCTTTCCTCACCACAGATACTCTCAGAGGCCCAAACTGAAGATGCCTGAAGGCCCAAAGGAGCCTGGATTCCAGAGCAGATGCCCTAGTTTTGTCCACCGTGGGAACTCCACACGTAGATACCAGTGAAGCCAGAGCAGTGCAGCCTCCCCCACCTCGCTGCTGGAGCTGAACCAGTCCTGCATCTCTAGGCACGGTCACCAACGCAGCAGCTTGGACACATACCCAGTTTCGGGTGACGGCGGACACGGGAGGTACTAAACTTTGAAAACAGTACTGTAAGAAACCGCTTTCTGTCTGCAGTCAAGTGATCCAGCCAACCTTGTGGCAACGGGCTGGGCAAACAACAGGACCATCTATCTTGGCAACACCTCTGTCTCGGAGCAACTTCTCACTGCTTTCAGACATGTGAAACACACCCGAAGGATTAGGGAGGTTGCAAGTACTTCAGAGTCTCCCGCAGAACAGTCTGTGATCTGTGTCCTTCCTTCTCAACACAGTTGTGTTTTCACAAATGATAGCTATAACTTAGGTGGGTTTTTGAAAGCCACTAATCTTATTTTCAGCCCTGAGATATCTGTTCTCCAAGCCTTCAAATCCCTGACTCCAGTTTTATGATTTATATGTTATTAATATACAGAAAGCTATTTTTCCACAGTATCTTCTGGTGACTGGACAAACCTCAAAGGAGGCAACTCCAGCACGTGGCCAAGATAATAATTTCTGTCTTTGGCACTTTGAAACTCAGATGGATGATTATTCTCTGGAGTGAATTATATAATACATTGCACTGTTCTCCAAATGTGTCATTTTCCTTATATATATAGCACTTTGGCTCTCAGAAAATGAGACTCTTTCACCAAGGCTACCTTCACATTACATTACAAAGATCATGAGCAAGGCACTGAAATCCAACCAAAGCTTGGCAGCACTTCATAGATGATGATTTTCCATATACTGCTCTTTAACTGAACAACAACTCGATCTAACCAGTTCTGCTTGCCACCAGTCCTGTTTGCCACCAACTCCATGCAAGTTTTTGAGCTTAGGGTACATATTCTTCTGCTGATAAACCCAGTGAGTTCTCAGCAGGGTTAGATCCTTTTATGCAGAGGAACCCCAGTTCCTCTGTCTCATCAACACTGACTTGATGTTGCCGCTGTAACTGGTGTTTTTATGGCAAAGAGGAGCGGACACAAACGATGTGACAGAACATCCGAATGGAGTTGTGTTACAGAGAGCACTGCAATGCCCTGTTCTGATGGCCATGCGTGCTGCCATGTGCATTTAGAGAGCACCCTCTCCTGGGAGCAGCAGTGAAGGCTGCTCTCCTAACTCCAGAAAACCTGCCTGCTGTGAGGCATCTGCTGAGCAAGGGATGTACACCAGCAGGGCTGGCTACACGCAGAAATAAGCACTGCAGCGTTCTCAACCACCTCCTCACCTCGCAGCCAGCAAGATGGAACTGTTGCAGCGGATTTGACTTTGATTCCTAAAAGGGGGTCATGGCCTACACTGTGCATCCTTTCCCAGACTGGGGAAAGCTCAAGAACAGGCCTGGTAAATCAGTGTTACACTGTTGCAATCAACATGAATTTCCAGGAACATATATTTTCCACAGAAAACACAGCACCACTTCCATGTGATTATGAAAAATTCCTATGCACCAGCATGCACGGCTTTACCCTGCTCACCCGTTCTACCCTATGCATAGCAAAGGTGGGTGCAGGAGAACCTTCCTTCCACTGCCAGGGTGTCTCCAGTGTCTCATGTGCTTTGTGCCTGAAAGTGTTTGCAGTGTTTTTTCTTTCACTTTAGACAAAAAATAATTAATTGTAATTGCATTGGAGTAGAGAGAAGTTACCTGGTGTTTCAACAGAAATCAAGCAGCCTTAAAATGCTACCCTGAACGGAAAAATCATAGCGACAGACAAAACTTAATCGAAATTGAAATTAAAATACAGCCTTAATGGAATTTAAACACATAAATGTTATTGTATACAGAAATTTTTACTTAGTAAACAAAATAATCTTAGCACATCATCCTGCTATATAAAAATGGGATGTAGGTTTCTTTCATATCTCAATAATATTTGTTATTTCAAAATTAAACATAGGTAACAATTAACACTATCCTGTTAAAATATAAATATTCCTAGTTTATGCAATGAGAAAGTAAATGAAATTAAAATTGTAATGAGTACTATAGATTCTGTTCTTCCTTTGGAACAGCGAAAATCATACAGATATTTTGTCTAATAGCTCAGTGACTTTGTTACATAAAACCCAAGAATTGTTGAAATGCGTTGACCCACTGGAAGTGTCCAATGAATTTTTGATCTCACTGAGGTCAAGGAAAGACTGCCATTAACTTCAGCAGAGCCAAAAAGGATTTGCTGTCGGAGGGCTCCCTTGCTGCTACCCAAATGCCAAGCAATTCCTGGGAGCCCACAAAGCAGGTTATCAAGCAGGGCTGGCTCCCACGACCACAGACTTCAGTTCAGCCTGCTCCCTTCTTTGCATCAGTGCCAGTGCAGGCAAATCAGACGTCCTGGCTTGTTTAGGTAAAATGAGGAGACAGAACACTGTTTAAAAACAACACCCAACACGCTTCTTCCTTGCTGTCAGAGCAGGACCGTGCACAAACCCTCTTTCCCAGCATGCAGAATGAGACTGTAGTCTGTCAGGCGATGGAGGGCACAGCTAGCATCATGGGTTGTATGCCAGCTGAGGGAATACGCTGCGGCCCCAGGCCATGGAACTGCGCAATGTGGTGCACGTTCAGGCTCTAATGCAGCCCCACAACCTGTCTCTGAACAGCTAGATAAGAGAGAAAATCTGTGGCATGTGAAAGAGCATGGGATGAAGTGCAACACAGGAAAACCCTATGGGATTCGACAGCTCTGATCAGTTGTGTGGCAATATTGCAACCTGAGGCCTTGCCAATGGTTTGAAATAAGCAAGTAAATGCAGCAAGAATTATTTGCACTCCCTTCCCACCAAAGGTTTATTGCTAAAGGCCAAGGGGAACAGCGGTTGCTCCTTTTCAGCTTCTGTTTGAAGATAGCAATGTGATAATGGCTTTTAAATTTCTCCAGGAAAATGGGCATTGGGATAATAGTTAACATGCTGAATACTGCAGTTAAGGCTGCTGTCACCTGGCCAGATGTGGTGAGACAGATAATATCTCCATAGCCCACTGTACTGAGTGTGGTCAAAGCCCACCAGAAGCAAACAAGAATGTCAGTAAAGTGCAGCTCCTCTGTGTGGGAGGGATGGCTACCCCAAGGAAACTCCACAAGGAAAAAGACAGAGCCAAAGAAGAGGGTCTCAAAGACCAAAATCATCAGCAGGATGCCAGTCTCCCTGAAGACAGACCTGAAGGCGCAGCACAGAACCCTAAGGCTCAGTGGCGTTTCTATCAGCTCGGATATCTTCAGGAGTTTGAGGAGGCAGTGTGAACAAAGCCCAACCAAACCCCCAGGCTTGGCATTCTCTGGATCTGCCCAGCTACAAAGAGTTCAACATAAATTGCGAAGAGAGAGAGGAAGTCAACCACATTCAGGGGACTTTGGAAGAAGAACTTGTCTGGGCAGAAACAAAATCAAAGAGAGAACTCAAAAGGAAACCAGAGGACACAGAAAAGCTCCAGATGAAGCAAGTAGGTAGCTTGGTGGCAACAGGGTTCATGGTCGTTGCTGGAGACCTCAGCAAAGCCAGCAGAAGTGAAATTAGCAGTAAAGAACCCCAATTGTGCCTTGGTCTCCTGACAGAATGTGATGACAATTCCAACAGTGAACAGCAGAGAAACAAAAGCGAAGCACTGCAGAGAGATGAAAGAGCACACATACAATTAGTCCAACAAACAAGTATCACATAACTGCACTGCCCCACCACAACCCCAGGATCCCCTCCACAGGCACAGTACAATCCCAGACTAAGCCTTCCCAAATCACCACTGTTTTGCTCACATGGAGTGCATTTTCTCCTTCAAGATTTAACAAATCATAGAGAAGATTGGGATCAAAGAAAAACCACCTGAACTCCTACATGGGAGTTTGTTGGGAAAGGGAAACGTCTGACAGCTGGAGTAACACGGACAGACTCACACCGAGGGGCTCTTCAGCGCTAAATGCTGGCTCCAGAAACACCAGCAGCACGGAAAACATCCTCTGCAGCCTCTGACTTGCATCTGTTGCTCTGCATGCCGGTCATTCTAAAGAGGCACAGGGCATGCATTTTGTACAGAAACAGGGACAAAAGGAGGAGAGAAGAAGGTGCCTGTTGATAAGAAAAGAGAATTTAATTTTCTTTTTTAATCTGGGATTCAAAGCATACTTACCAAAGCTGTGAACCCCGTAGTATTTTTCATGGACCCATTCCAGTAATCCCAAAGGACACAACCTGTGTCCATCTCCACACATAGTATTACCTTGGCACAGAAAGAGGAAAAGGGTTTTTCAAATATAGACCAAATCTTTAGCTGTCAGCTGGTTCTCCAGCTGAAATCCCTTCTTTTTGTCTAGACTATGAGGCACTGGTCATCAGGCTGTTCATTTTCATCCCAAATGTTAAACTTCTCTGGCTGCACCTCTTTGTTATTCTCATTTATTTCCCAGAAAGCCAGCTCTTCTTCTAAGACCGACTTACAGGTATCAATGGGGCAGTGGAAATGTTTGGTCCTATAACAGTTCAACACGTAGCTGAAGATCTCAGCTCTCCTATCAAAAAAGAACTCTTCGGTGGTGAGATCATAGTCATAGATGCTTGGGGGTCTGTTAGGCTGCACAGCTTGGTCCCTGGGAAGGTCTGGAGGGTGCTGCTGTATGTTACATACTTGACTCTGCCAATATGCAGGATGATTTTTTCCTTGGAGCCTTCCATCTGTAAGAGAGGGAGGTGCATATCCTCACAGGCTCTTGTTTATCTTCAGTCAAGAAGAGAAGAACAAAAATTAAAAGGAGTGAAGTAAAGCAAGTTTCAGAGAAGGAAGGTCTTCTATGGTACCTCACTCCAGTGCTTTTAAAGCACATTTGGTACCTGAAACCTGCAGCTCCTATAGGGAGGAAGGCACGTCTGCCATTCCCATCGTGTTCAGCGCCTGTTCCTACACCCTGCTTCATGGCCAGATTATCTGAGCACTTTTCAGGAGATGCATCAAACAAAATGACAAATATCTGGTTTGTATTGCTCTCCCTCTGAGCTTCTCCCCATGGGGACAGAGCACACAGTCCAGGGTCTGTTTCATCACCGCTGTTCATACACTGGAGATAATAATTGCAATAAACTCATTTGAGGTAAATTTCTTATTCCCAAGACATTCCTTCTGATATCCCTTGGCTTGTCTAGTTCTTAGATCTCCACTCCCAATTTCTTTCTCCACAAGTACTTTCTTGCAGAGACCTCCCTGTGCCCACAGAGGTAAAACAGTCATTAACAGCTTATTCTCCAGACAAGACTTTGAACATAATCTCCTGTGCAGAACCTGACATAACAAGTTTCCCAGGAGACCATGCTGCCTGGGGGGAGCATTTAGGTTGTCTGAGTTACGCTTTTTCCTTTAGTCTTCCCTGTACAGAGTCCCACTGAGCCAAATCACTTGGCCCTCTGCAGGAAGCTGCTGGATGCATGCAGGATTCCTGGACTAGGCAGAAATGCAGAACAACATACCACCTCCTCCTTCAGGGCTGACTGACGTCTCAGAGTAGCACTTCAAAATCCAACATACCTGAGAGAAACTCAAGCCCTGATTTATGAACATCATTCTAAGAGGGAAGGGAAACCAAGGATCTCGGTAGCCTCGGGAGCACGTAGGAGAGGAGCAGAACAAGGGAAGGATGTTCTTGAGAAAGTGATTAGGGCTCTATTCCTACACATTTCCATCCAAACTCTTCTTACACCCTGCATTTCTAGGTCTGGCCCTTCTCTTCTTGTAACAGAGCAAGCCTGTCTACCTTTCCTGCTGGGACTCTCACCCTGAGACGGCTGCTCAGGGTGCTGAGTGAGACCATGCACACAGGAATTCCAGCTGTCCCTCCTCCTTTTTGCAGAAAGTGCTGAGCGTGGGAGTCACAGGTCACTTCTGCAACAGACCTTTCCATCCAGTATCAGCAGGGAAACAAGCCCTGCTCCAGGGGAGACTCCTGGAAATACAGAACTACATAGAGCACCTCGTCCAGCTTTACCAGAAAATGCTGAAAGCTGCAGCTTGGTCACATGCTCATGGCACAAGAGAATTGCTGCCCATCTGCTGTCCTTGTCAATGCCAATGTATGTAAAGCTCAATGCAGCTTCAGCCAAAAATTTCCACTAACTTCAACGGGAGAAGGATTAAGCATAAAGACCAGAAGCGCGCAGGCGTCGCTTAGTCCTTGCTGCCTAGGAATCCACACAGTGTGATTCTAAGCACATTAGTTTCATACTCAGCAAATCTGGAGTGACATTGTTGGCCGCTGTTGCCTAGCTCTCCTAAGACCACACTCATTTTTGAGGTCCCAGCTAAACTTACCTTTCTCTACTTAGAATGCCAGATACCTCTTGCTCACACATAACCATCACCATGGCAGAAACGAGCTGAGAAGTCCCGTTTCATACTGGGTGAAATACTGGGTGAAACACTGCTTATTTCACCTTGGTGCTACTGCAGCAACCTGGCAACCAGAAGAAAGCAGGAGAGACTGGGAAGAACAGAGAGAAATTCAGTGAAAACAGGATGTTCAATGGCTAGTCTCAAAAGCTCAAGTCTCATAGGTGCCAGAAAACAAAACCAGTCAATAGCACTGAAAAGATGCAGAGGCCCCTCCTCCTTGCTCTCTGCCCCATCAGTAGTTGCTCTCCCCACTCCAGCAAATAACAGTCTAACAAGAAGGCAACAACTGCCAGGCCAGATATGCTCCGACTACTCTGCCACCCACTGCTCTACTAACAATCTCCATGGGCCATAGTGTTGGGGAAATACATGGAGCTCAGACATCTTAGGACCAATTAGAGATTAAACTATTAAGCCACAGAAAGGCAGACAGAGCATGGTTCTTTCTTGGCTGTGCATTACTCTAGTTTGAATTAAAAAACAATATAGAAAACAACAGGAGCGAGCCAACAAAGAACACCACCTGACCTCCCATCTTTTGTCACACTCCCTCCTTTTTTGGTTTATAGGGCTTTTTCTTAATTTCTGAATGCCCCAAAGCTTAAACTGCACCCACTGCTTTTAAATGCATTTTTTGTCATTTATTTCTCCAGGGTTGGTACATAGTTGTTAATCCCAGTGAAGAAAGGCATGCTGCATGTGAAATTTCCTTTCAGCTGACATTCCAAGGCTGTTTCTAGGTATCACCTCTGCTTACTTCAAACTCTCTGTAAAGAAAGCAGGAAAAGGAATTTCCTTATTCCCAGCAAGAGCAAGACCATTCAGGAAGGCTCTAGGGGCTTCCTTTTCAGTTACACAAATGAAAAGCAGAGTCATGTCACTGTAGAAGAAGTATTATCACAGTTCTCAATCCCCCACCTACATTACCCTGACACACTGAAATCTCTTTGCTTTTAAAAAATAGGTTTTCCTTTTAGGCCTTTTACCTAGATAGCCGTCTGGTTCTTTGCTCCTTGTTGGCACTTCACTTGCAGGTCCAAGTAACCTCACTCACCCTAACCATCCAGCTTCCCAGGTTACTACAGGGACACCACAAACAATCTTGGTCTCTTTTCTCAGCCAACAACACAGCAAAGCTGCAGAAACTAGGATGGCAAATTGCTGCCAACCTTGTGTGGGACATTCAGGGCAACACGCCATTTTTGCCCATTACCTCCCAATTCTGTACTGAGCAACCTCATAGCTATCATAGGCATTACAAGCAGAGCAACAGCACAGGCGTAATTCCCCTCAGATCCAGACTCTGAAAGTACATGAAGCACGTGAAATCTATGCTGGTTCAGTCTTTGCTTCTTTCCAGCTCTGTAACAGACTCCAAACCCTTCCCATCTTTCTCCTTCTCCACACAGAATAAGAATGAAAAATACTCCTTTTAATTTAATTTCTGGTATGTGTTTGAGGTTCTAGAAGCAGGTGATCTGATCAGGTTTGATGTATCCTATTTGTTCCACAGCACTGCAATATTTGCCTTTTACAACCTTTGGACTGCAGTTGACTTCTGAAACCAAGAAATAATCTGGAAGGAAAAATGATTCATGGTGTTCCTATGCTCTGAATAAGACCCTTTGATTGCACTAAACAGCTTGACCCTTCAGAACATTTGTTAAACAGACGAAAGGTGCAACTCACAGGGCCCTCTTCCAAGTTTTCTCCCTGGCTCATATCTTTTGAGAATTCCTTTTCACTGCATGAGGCAATGCAGGAGTTTGGCAACCAATGAAAAATCTGTTCCCTCAACCTTACACTTCTTTTGGGTAAGGAAACCCTTGTTTCAATTTGGCCTACATTATTAACACCAAAGAAGAACATAGACTTCTTTTTTTTTTGGGGTGTGTGTGTGTGTGGGTGTGTGTGTGTGGTGTGTGGGGAGGAGAGACAAGGGGGAAGAGATTGAAGCTGTAATGAACTGGGGTATTTTTCAAAGATGGGATGTTAACAGAACTCATTCAGCATTTCTTTCCCATAATCTTTGGTATTTAATAAAGTATTTTGTACATGGCAGAAGTTTTGTATTTTTTCCTGTTCACTCCCATTCAGATGCACATGGTCGCAAATACGCACTTCAGGCATACTCATGTGAGTCTGAATTGGGGGGGGGCTTTGTTAACTGTGTTTGTGCTAGAATACAAGAGGAGTTTTAGCTTCCAGTGTAAGCATTTCTTCAGAGAATGTTCGTAAAAAGCTGGTAAGGATGATTAGCAGTTTTACAAACAAAATCTTGCTTTGCAATACTGAACAAAAAAGCTTAAGCTATCCTATTCCTAACAGCCTTGGGGAAAGACCAAACAATTCTTTAGGTGCTGGAGACAGGCCCAGAACCTACAGGCTTAGCAACACCTGTGTAAGTTGCTTCCATGACTTCCAGCTCCAGTGCTTTCTTCCCACCCCATGCTGCATTTCTGACCTCTAACACAAGTATATTTCCGGGATTATGCAGACAGGTCGATGAAAAGAGAAGTGAAAAAAAAAAAAGTCTGCAAAAAAAGTGATTTATAGCCTTATTTATTGATACAGCCTACTGCAAAAACCTGCAAAACGTTGCAGCTGTGCAGCAGAGCAGTTAAATCTTCTGCAAGTGCACATGCAGCCAGGGCTGGGAGGTCAGTGACACTGCCGGTGCCTATGACAAGCGCGACTCGGTCACGACAGCTGCCTCCTCCCTCTGCCTTCAGGCCCCTGCCCGGCCCCGTCTCCCCAACAGTGCCGGCGGATCCAGCGTGAAGCCCTTCATCCCCCGACTGCCTTCATCTCTTGCCACCGTCACTGCCTTCCACACCCCACCGAGTTCAGCATCCTGCCCTGAAGTCCTCCGGCCACCCCTCCGCCCCCCAGACCCACCGCGCT
>NW_010256432.1:0-4082 GCF_000690775.1 Eurypyga helias
GAGCAGGATCACCTGGAGTTGATCATAGAGGAACAAGTCCTGGCAGCTTTTAAAAGTCTCCAGAGAAGGGAACTCCACCACGTCTCTGGGCAGACTGTTCCAGTGCTCTGTCACCTCACCGGGAAGAAGTACTTCCTCATTTTCAGGTTGAACCTTCTGTTTTCCAGTTTATGGCCATTGCCTCTAATCTTGTCACTGGACACCACTGAGAAGAGTCTGGCCCCATCTTCCTGACACCCACCCTTTAGGTATTGATAAGCATTGATAAGATCCCCCCTCAGCCTCCTCTTCTTCAAGCTAAACAGACCCAGCTCTCTCAGCCTTTCCTCATATGGAAGGTGCTCCAGGCCCTTAACCATCACAACCCTTATGCAGTGCCCATATGTATTGTGCTTATATGCCAAGGTTTGGGGGAGGAAGGGTGGGCGCTACACAGGTGGCTTTTTGTGAGAAGACCCTGAAGTTGAAGATGATATGGATTATGACCCTGAAGCCCATAGAGGTCTGTGGTGGAGCAAAGCTCCACCTGCAGCCCATGGAGGACCCCATACTGGAGCAGGTAGATGTGCCAAAGGAGTCTGTGATCCCATGGAGAGCTGGTACTGGAGAAAGCTCATGACAGGACTGTGGGCTTATGGTGAGAAGGTCACACTGGACCAGTTGCTGGCAAGACTTGTGACCCTATGGAAAGGAGCACACACTTCAGCAGTCTGTTCCTGAAGGACTGCACCCTATGGAAAAGACCCACACTGTAACAGTTTATGAAGAACTTCAGCCCATGGTTAGGACCCACTTGGGAGAATTTCATGGAGGACTGGCTCCTCGTTAGTGAAAAGGGACCCCATAATGTAGTAGGGGAAGAGTGTGAGGAGGAAGGAGTAACAGAGACAACGTGTTATTAAGTGACTGCAAGCCCCACTCTTCATCCCCCTGTTTCACTCCATAAGGGAGGAAGTAGAGAAATCAGAAATGAAGTTAAGCCTGGGAAGAAGGGAGGGGTAAGGAGAAAGTGGTTTAGATTTGTTCTTATTTCTCATTATCTCACTTGGACGAACAGGCAATAAATTAAATTTCCTATATTGAGTCTGATATAATCATGGCAGTAATTGGTATGTGATCCCTGTTTTATCTTGACCCACAATTTTTTCATCGTATTTTGGTCCCCAGTCCTGTTGAAAAGAGGCAGTGATAGAACAGCCAGACAGTCAACCCACTACACCATAATAGCTGGTAGGTTTTATTCTTGCAATTATTACTATATTCTCCCTCTTTTTTTTTTTTTTTTTTACTTCTTAATAGCATTTGTTATAACAAGGAATTAATTAAAAAAAAATATTTACTGACAAACTAATTTGCTCCACTAAGATTTCAATAGAACTGTAGGTCTCAGTTATTACAAGTTAATGTTGTGCATATAAGAACATATAGACCATAACACAATCTTCAGTTTGACTAAGAAGTGAGCTAAGAAATTCAAAGAAACTAAACAACCTAAACACACGGTTCTTTTTCTTATGCTTGTTTTATTTCTTATGTTTATAGTTATCATTTCTTTAATCTGATTTGACTAAAAAAAGGAGGATAAGAATATGCATCTAAAACTACAAAATGGATGTAATTTTAAGCATTGCTTTGCACATGGATGGCAAATAACAAACTGTGTTTTCAAGATTTCAGAATCCACAAAGCACATATCTTTCAAAAATATTTCTTAGAATTACCACTTAAGTAACTGAGACATGAATGATGTACAAAACTGCGCAGGAATTAGGGATCTTATTTTGTAATTTTTTCCCATTTTCTATGCCCCCTTCCAAAAATCAGGAGAAGCAATAACGACATTTTGGACCCAGCTGATCTGTTCAGCCACAGAGTGTATGGGCTCTGCCTTGTATATGTTCCTGAAAATAAGGCAGATATGTCTAGAGCCAATGAAGTATTTTTTTCGAAAGATTTGCAGTAGTTATAGCTCTTGCCTCAGGAACTGTTCTGAAAAGCAGCGGACCACAATCATGTGGAAAGCCCAAGGCAACAGGGTCCCCTTGAAATAACATTAAAACGTTGAAGGAGTTAAAGCAGCGACAATGGACAACATATTTTAAATATGACCTTAGGTGCAGTGCTGCTGGCAAGGAATGAATCAAGTGGTTCACAAGGCTTGGAAGTTTATTCTATTTTTAAAGAAGTCACAGATCATTACCAAAATTGAATATCACCTTAAAACTAATAAAAAATATGATACTATAAAACCATCCTAAATTCTGTTATACTAGGCATAATAAAAGCACCAAAAGGGTGTAGAAGTCTAGAGTAGCACAAATTCAATCTAGCTAAAAAATTCAGCACAATTCAGCCACAAAATTCACCACAAAAGCACAAAGACTTTTAAATTTTCCATCTTTCTATCTCTATTCAATTAGATTCTTGTTCCATTATTAAAAGATTCTATACAGCCCCATAATGGTCTTAGGACCATTGTGTCATATAACTCATATAAAAGCGCCACCTAAATACCTGAACTCATTTATTTTCTCAGAATCAGAACATGAATCTGTACATGGTGCATCCCTTTTCAGACACATTCCTTTTCAGAAAAATTCTGAGCCAATTATTATGCATGACATAATTACTTTTCCTTGAGCATGTCACTTAAGAAGCAATTCATCTCACTTAATTTTAGCCATGCCTAAATGATAGGCATCTGGCTTGTGATAGCTGTCTAGGATCTTTCTTTCCAGAGACATCTGTCTCTGTGAACTAATTATGACAAGATCCTGGATGGCTACTTTAGATCAGATGCCTAATTTTTGAAAGCTGAAGCCAGAGAGATTATCATGACTCTTGCTACCACAAGGGTGTTTTATGTAAGAGAGTTACCATAGTGATTTGCAACAGCATAAAAACACTCAACCTTGCCTACCTTTGAACCAGAGATTCAATTACACGAAAAAAAGTTTGCTAATGTTACACCATTTCTGAGCAAGTATCTCCTGAATTTCAGAAGGATCCAAGTGTCACACCTGTGACAGAAACGTTTTCACCTTCTCATTATCTCTAGCTGTAAGAGTTATTTCTTGTAGATATCACAGAATCATAGAAAAGTTGAAGTTGGAAGGCACATTTGGTGATCACCTGGTCCAGCCTTGTTTGAAAACAAAGCCAAAGGTGGTTGTGTCAAGCTGAGTATGGAACATTTTCAGGGAGGAAGATTTCACTAGTTCTCTGGGTGATCTAATCCAATGCTTAATTTTTATCATGATACATGATATCGTATTTTAACATGATATATTTTTTTCTTATATTCAGACAGAATTTTTCCTGATTTAGCTTGTGTCTGTTGCATATTACCCTAACACCATGTATCCTTGTGAAGAGGAATCTCTACCTCCCCTATAGTGGTTTTTAGATATTGGAAGAGTGTAGAATACCCCAAAGCCTCCCCTTCTCTGCACTGAACAAACCTGATTCTTCAATCTTTCATCATATCTTAAACATTTTAACCCTAGTCACCTTGGTTGCTGTTCCTGGGATCCTCTCTAATATTTAAGTGTCTCTCTTGGACTCAGAAAACTGAAACTGGTATGGCTCATGTCCAAGTTGTTCATCTCCATGATCTCCATGATCTCCAGGGCCTTTCAAACAGAGCTACAGCCTTGCTTTTCATACCCCAACCTGTTATGATGCTTAGAATTATTCTTTCTGAGTTTCAGGAGGATATATTTATCTTTGTTGAACTTCATGTAATTCTTGTTGTCCCAGTTTTTCATCCTGTTGAAGTCTTTCGTATAGTGACTCTTCCTTCTGATATATCTACCTCTCCTCCCAGTTTGGTGTCATCCACGAAGTTGATGAGGGTGCATTCAATCCCATCAATACAACCATTTATAAATATACTACATAATAACAGCTGCAGTGTCAGCTTCTGAGCAACTCCACTTATGAACAGGTGCTAGTTTAACTAACACCCTTTGAACACAGCAATTTAGGTAGTTTTAGACCTATCCTGTGGTCTGCCTGTCCAATTCATATCTTAATCAGCTGTTAACAACAATGTTGTGGGAGTGTTGTGGTTTAACTCCAGC
>NW_010256433.1:0-2672 GCF_000690775.1 Eurypyga helias
CATTCTATGATTCTATTTTCTATCTCCACATGTAATGCTTAAAAAGCAAGCTCCAAGGAGCAAGATGCCAGTCTTGCTGCTTGGACAAATGCTCTAAGCAAAACAGTGCTGTGCACTAATAGTGCAAGATTCTACTAGACACCGAGGTCTTTCCTTCTCAGACTGTCATTAGGTTGGTTAGCTTGACTTCCAGACCTATGTGTACGTGCACAGTGCTCTGGATTATATAAATATTGCAGGTCTACAACTCACCCATAGCTGCAAGCAGTTGCCCATCCCAGTTCAAACGCCTTTCTCATGAGAAAACCACCAAAGATCCTATTGAAGATGTTCCGTTCCTGTACACAGAAACGGAAAAAATCCAACTGCTATATCACATATATTCTTTTTAAAGCACTGTGCTAAAGCCTGCACTTCAGCTTAACAGAACTTCCAGCATCTGAAAGTATGAAAAGCACTACTGAAATCCAAATGCAAAAGTCCAAATGGCCGAGGCAACTTTACTGAATAGGAGCTCACCCGACCCATTTGACAACATGAGATGAAAACTCAAAACCCTGTCAGCAACCAGAAACCCAACTTAAACATGCTGCAAAGTAATTTCTTTACACAAAATGACTAGTCTGGTAAGAAAACAAAGTAATTTAAAATCTTCTATTTTGCTCTGGCAATCCCTACAGGTAACAGGAAAATGGCAAAAGAAACCAAGATCTCAACACATTGCGAGGACTGAAGAACTGAAAGAAAATAACGGACTGACTAGTCTTACAGGACAATTCATAAGTAAGTGTTTTCATAATTCATTAATATTTTTCAAAATACCTGAGGATGGCAAATCTGTAGGCCTTTTAGCTTTGCATCTTCCATCCACACTGAATTGGGTGGTAATTTACGACTCCGGAAACTTACTGTCCTTTTAAAGAGACAATTAACTTTATAGCCCACATTAGCAGAATTCATCAGGTCAAAAATAAGCAAAGAGCAAATGCAGTCACACACCAACAAAAAAAAACCCACATACACACCCCAAAAAACACCAAAACCCAGAAATGCTATCACTAAAAGCTGTTCCAAGCAACCTTGAAGCCTTATCTAAAATGATATTTTGTTACTACAGCAAGCCTACGCTCCTGATCTTTTCAAAAACTTCCACTGATGTTCAAACTTATGTGAATGAACAAGCTCCAGAAAAGTAAGTAGAAGAAAAGATGAATCACATTCACAAAGCACACACTTTGTCAGAAAAGCTTTACTCTGTTTTTTAAGTCATATTATGAACTAAAAGCACACAGTGAGCTAACAGAGTAATTCAACGTCAAACATGCAGACAGTTTGAGGTTTTCAAATCCAGACAGAATGTGTACAAAATACATCTGCTCATTTGAAGGGAAAGCATGTTCAGGTAAACAGCTTTGAAAATAACAACTGTATAATGTTAGTATGTTAAAGAAATTATTATCTACAAATACAACATTGCACTAATGTCATTAGGCATTGTCCTATCACCACTGGCACTGGATGATTTCAGACAAATCTCAACAAAAGTCTCCCACAAATAATGTTGTCAGGTATTATATTTAAAACCCACTGCAAGGCTACCTGGTCAAAACATAGCCAATTCCTGTCCTCACAGGTTTTTTTCTAGATATCACAGCAGAAAACTCGTAGACTGTGCAAGTCACAGCTGCAAAACCATTCTGTTCCCATATTTGGTTAAGCATCATTAACACTTTTCCTTAAGGTTTTTCCTAAGTGCTCGCTCAGAACCTCTTTGTGCTTCCACTGTCCCTTTCAGCATCTTTGCACAGCTAACACTCTTCAACCACAGACGACTCTTTCAAGAGATGCAGATGTCACATTAAAGTTTGTGCCTGTGTTTCAAATAAAATGCCACAGAACTTAAATGGTGAATTGGGAAAACAAACTGTGTGCGCTGACTGCGGACTACCCTCTTCCAAGCACCCACTCAAAAGGCACATTACTTTCCCCCTTCATAAGACTTCCTGCTCCTCCACCCTTCCCCTTCTTGCCTTGTGTCCAGCGTGTTGAGGAATATGTCGTGAACAATGTTTCTTTCTTCTGCAGTGGGAGCCATTTTCAGTAAGGAAGCAGTGCTGAAATCAATCCTCTTCAGCTTGTTCACTAAACAGTAAAAAGAAGTCCTATTAGAGTTCAAAGAATTAAAAAAACGCAACCAAACACATTTGGCTTTGCTTTGAAGACTCTAGCCTGGAATCAGCTGTCTCTTTCCTTTTTCCATTTTCCTTCCTCTAAGTTAAACGCTGTAACTTCACAGTCCCATAGACACAAACAGAAATTTGGCTTTGAGAACTGACTGCACCAATGAAAAAAGTAAGGCAGAAGCTGACTGTTCCCTCAATGTGCTGAGGACCTTTTATAGATGTACTGTGATACTCACCCACTGCTCCTACAGAAAACTTCAGTACTCCCCTCGAAGCACAGAAAAACATGTCAAACAAGAAACCCTACAGAAAAATCTTCTTCAGCTTTCGCCAATGGCACAAGAACGCAAATTTGTGATAGAACTCATGACAATGATTGAAATTTTAGCTTAAAAGAATTTCTGTTCACTTTATTCAACCTTTAATCTTTCTCAAATTCTCTGCTTTAAAATTCTAGCTTGAAACAAAAGAAGATGGAGCTACACACTC
>NW_010256433.1:2683-19679 GCF_000690775.1 Eurypyga helias
TTTTCTTTCCAGAAGGAGCATGGTCACCCGGACAGGTAAGGAGCTGTGAGGCCCCCAGCAAACCCCCCATGGGGGCCATCAGCCAGGCAGAGCATTAGGAAACCTGCCCTGCACTCAGGTCCGATGTGGAGTGAGCATCCAGGAAACAGAGAAGTCCAGGGGGAAAGCAGAGCACAGCGGGACTGCCCTTGTCTGTCAGCTTCGCCAAAGAGTTTCCAAGAATGTGACAGCACACTTTTAAACTCCCTTACACTAGTGATACACAAGACAGAACAAAAATCTGGTTTTAAACAAATTAGGAGCATTTCTAAGGAGCAGAACTTCTGAAGTCTACTTGTTTCCAGCTCGTAAGTTGAGCCTGAGGCAGACGTGCATGCTACCAAGGAGTAGGACATACATTCCCCTTGCTTGAAGATTTCTTCTTCCTCAGGGGTCTCAGGAACGAGTGGGTTAACAAATGCTGGCCTACGGGCAAGAATCAGTTTTTACGTTACAAACGTCATAAGAATTTGCCCTGTGAACACATTGTAAGAGTCTTCCATGTTTGCTTACGTACACGTTACGAGATTAAAAGACATACACTTGAGGGAACGTGGCAGCTGCCAAGCAAGTATCGTATTAGCCTTAACTCTGAAGAAGCAGTTAAGTGCTCCAGCCACTACCTCGTGTAATTGAGAAAGTGCCAGCGTGGCGTCTATGCTTCTTCAAGAGCTACAGCTGTACTCACAGGTTATAATTCAGATTATTCAAGCAAAAACCTGCTTAGAAACCGAGCAAATGAAGATGTAATGATCTCGGGTAGTCTAAAAGTGATACACAAAACTTGAAAGGGATCATCTCCCCTGGAACAGAAAGAGCACAGCTACCAAGCGTTCTTACTATCTACACGTTCCCATGACAGCCTTATCAACAGCCAAAAGCTGTTTATTTACCACATGTACTACTTATCAAAGAAGAGGATATGAGGCTGCCTTGAGTACAATTTACATGTTTATTTTACTGCACAAATAAGTTTACTCTAACATAATTATATAGCATTTAATTATTTCTTTACACAAGGCAGCGCAAATGCTTGTTTTCAAGAGCCATTCTGACCCATATTTTCCAATTATGATTTTTGCTGAACAGTTCACCTCTACCTTCACTTGGGCTGGTGACAAGAAGCATGCAGAGAGGACCTTTTTGCTTGGAACAAACTTCTTATTCCTGGTTTGTGAAAGTTCTGGATTTGGGAGACACACCAGCCCCTTCTCCATCGCAGAGCTCCTTCTCCCCCATCCTCAGCCCAGGACACTTTTACAGCAGCTCTTCTGTCTAAGCCCCAAGTTTGCCATGGTCCCAAAGCCACACAACCGGGTTTCTGTGGCACTACAACCACCCTAACATACCCTGCACCTCTCGGGAAAGTTTTCACCTCACATGGGATAAATACCTTCCCCACATGGACAGAATGCTTCCAAAACACAGCTGGCTTGTGGCCTGCTGGCTTGAAGAACAGCTACTTCAGTTTGTATCTATCTGCACAAGTCCATGTAGGCTTGTCCTCAGTCAATCTGTCAGTGTATAATTGCATCAGGTTTTATGTAATTCTTTTGCAAAATAAGTCCTCAAAATGGGGACCATAACTATAAAGGGTTTGCTTTAAATGCATAGTATGTTAATGGGTTCAAAAAAGTGTCACAAATTTGAAGGAAACCAACCTAATAATTACTTCTAACACTACCAGGACTAAATAATTATGTCAAGCAAAACCCCTTCATTAACCATATTCTTATTCCTTCAATACAGGCAATTATTTAAACTGGTTAGAAACCAAAAATTGTTTATTACATTTGCAGGCTGCACAAGAAAGAGGTAAGAAATACAGCTGATGTTTCTGGTGCTGGAGTCATAAAGCAAAACTGAAACTGAGCAGCTGTTAGTTTAATGACTAAGGAATCAGAGAGAGAGTCAAAAAAAAAAAAAAGTGGGGTTTTTTTTAAGTTCTATAGGAATACTTATCAGTTCCATCTTACTTACATAATCAAGTTTGAGGCTCAGTTACAATGATGACACCTCTCGTGTCTATTATGGAATTAATGGCATTATTCACTCAATTTAATCACTGAAACTCAATCTCTTCCATTTTCATGGCAAGAAGGCAATTAACTAACTACTGCAATGCAGGCAGGTTTCTAGCAGAGTCACACACTTCTGTGTTCATCAGGCCAGCCATCCAAACACAGGGAAAAATCTGTTAAAGAAAAGGGTCAGATCCCAAGACTAAGCGCAGTTCTCAGAATCATGTGACTGCTGAAATCAATGCTCTGAAGCTTGCCCCAGGAAACTAACGCTTGCCTGCAACTGTAAAACAGAAGGTTCAAGCTGAACATGAGGAAACCCTTCTTCACTGGGAGGGTGACAGAGCACTGGAACAGGCTGCCCAGAGGGGTGGGGGAGTCTCCTTCCCTGGAGACTTTCAAAAGCCGCCTGGACTTGTCCCTGTGTGGTCTACTCTAGGTGATCCTGCTCTGGCAGGGGGGGTGGACTAGGTGATCTCTAGAGGTCCCTTCCAACCCCTACCATTCTGTGAATTTATTTATCACCTACACTGTATGGCTCCTACACATACATAGCCAGCTGCCATGTTTGCTATTTCCACCACAACGGGAGTCTGAAAACCGTTTTCCTGTCCTACAAATTACCGTTTGTTCTCTGGATCCCGGGCCACCATGACAAAGGTTGCATCTAACACAGGGCTGTAATCACCATCGTGTAGCTAAGAGAGACAGGAAACAATTACATTTTTAAAACTCCAAAATTGTAAATGTGCTTAGCAAGCTATTCAGTTGACATCAGCTATGCCACCATACTGTTAATGTTGTTTACTTTCACGTTCTGTCATGCCTTCCAAGATCTCTTACAACAGGTCAAACAGAAGGAAATAACACAAAATTGTAGTTGCAGGAATTCTGCAGTGTAAACATTAAGCAGTGAATGTTTATTAACTGCTACTTTCAGCTGGGAGGGGAGGAAATCAACACAGGCATTGTAAAAAGGGCCCACTTACCCTTTATTCTGAGAAATGACAAAACAGCAATTTTTTTGTCAATACTAAATTGCCACTAATGCCAGCGCTGCGTGGAGTTCACACAATGAAGGTGTAACATTATCCTCTGCATCAGAGACTTTGCTTAAGGTGACCAACCGAATAAAAAAAATATGTATCTGTTTATCTGAATTATAGCCACTAATACCATTAAGTGTTTATAGCAGATCTTCATTACCCTAAAGAATTAAATAACATTTTGGTTAACTATGCAACTGAGAGTAAATATTTAATAGAAATTTTAAGGATTTTAATTGAATCATTAATATTCCTTTTGCTTCCCACACAGTGTAGCTTAGTTATACCCCTCATTTAACTATTTTTCTGTTATTTAGTATTTAATAACTTATCACAAAAATTATGCTACACAGCAAATAAAATGAACACAAAAGATACAATTTAATACTGAATCTGAATACCAACATTAACGCTTACAAATCTACAAAATGCAAAGGAACAAGGAAACTAAAGTTCTTCAAAAGCAGGAAGAAACTTGTTTAAGAACGTGCAGAGCGCAGCCACCTATGTTTTCTGTAGGAGTACTGTGCTGCAGTTTAATTACAAAATGCTGGTTAAGAAAAATGCGTGTCTTGAAAGATTAGCCACACAGGATCTTGCTGCACCTACACTACTGGAAGCTGTCTTGCTCTGGAACCACTCGGACTGTCTCAAGCCCTTCAAACCAGTTATTCTAGAAAATAGAATTTAGCTTGATAAAGTCATCAGCCAGCATTCCCCCTGAAGCCCCTCACGCCTGCCATAAGAGGGAGAGAAGTCACAGGGACTGACCTGCAGCATGTGCATCTTCACTTCCATCGAGGTCCTCCCAACCCAAGAAACATTGCCAGTGAATTTGATGTCACAGTCTGGGTATATAATCTTCTTGCACAAATCTACAAGACAAACATTAGAGGTTACTGGAGACAGGTCACTCATATCTGATGTCAGACTGGATTAAGACTTGTGTTCTGTGACTGGCAGCACGCACAGAGACAGTCCACAGAAGACAGCTGCTGGAAGGGACCACACTGCTTGCCTGCAGCTTCTGCCTTACCAGACTCCTAAAGCCAGCACAGGAGGAGGAAAGAGGCAAACAGGTGGCAGCCGGGTGGCAGACCCACAGAGATGTCAGCAGAACAGGCGACACAAGCGAGGTCCGACTCCACCACAACAAACACTGTTCAGTAATGAAGCTAAGAAACTCACGTGCCAAACAAAACCAAACACAGAAGTGCAGGAAGCAGGAAAGTTGTATTTTGAAGGGAAGGGAAATACGAAATGCAGAAAAGCATCTACAAAACCTCCTTCTCTCCTCCCTTCGCCAAAAGCCACAGCACCCAGTCCAAAGCCAAAACGAGCTGAAGGGAACTAAGCAGGAGAGGGAAGAAGGTACCCTCAGTGACAACCACGGGAAGGCAGTTGCTGCTGAAAGAGTAAGACAAACAGATGAAACCATTTCTACTGGCCAAATTGCCACTTACTGATTTTATCCACCAGAGCTGTAACTATGGATAAGGGAGACCTTGGCTGCATTTCCTGCTTGGTGTGAGTGTAGCAAATAAGAACTGTGGAGAGACCAAAAACAGTCAGCTGTTTAACAAAAACTTCAGTGGAGCAGATGAAAGCCATCTTTGTGAAGCGTGAGATGTACCTGCAAAACACAGACTAGAGAATCATACTGTAGGAGTGCACATGATGCCCACATTTTCATGTATGTAATTCACAGGATTGCTATAAAGAAAGGAGTGATCAGCAGCCATCTCCGTTATATGCATATTTACTTACTACAAAGAGAAATTTAGCTGAGCACTTTAAATCAACCCACTGCTCCACCTCTAGTCCCACATAATCTCCTCCCTCTACCCCTGCAGCCCACTGTCCCAAATCCTTCCTACCTTCTATTTGGATTTCATGCAGATTCTCCAAGGACACATGCTCTCTAAGGACTTATTTTCAAATACTGATTCTTTAAAAGAGGTTCAGATTAGATAAACCCTGCCTTACAGGCATGAAAGCATAGTCAGAGGTATTTATCATGCTGTAATTACTACTAGCCTAGCCACTGTTTTAATTAATTAGCTCTGCTAAGAGCACATCCAAGTAAACAGACTCCTTAACGTAACACACAAGCCTTCAAAGATCTTTTTTTTCTCATACTCATGTGATTTTTTACTCAACACAAATTTCCATAATCAAATGTATCTGCTTGTACTTAATGAGATAAGAGAGAAGGAAGATCTCTGTCCTTCCAGGTAATCCAAGTTATCCAAGATTTATTTTTTTCCCCTAACATCACTGAAGTCACAATTCTAAAAACTGTTATGCCTATCAACTCATGCCATCCATATGATCAGTAAGAGTCAGAATGGGATTTATCTGAGTCCTACTGCCAAAGACAAAAAACTGGAAGTTGATGAGACTTTCATGCAGTACATCTGCACAGATCACAGAATATACTGGGTGGGAAGGGTGATGAAACAGTGCATTTTCCTGTGCAAACTGCTGACCACCATCTTGAATGATTTGTCACTGGGACAGAATCTTGACTAACCCAAAACGATTCATCCCCAGTGGCACTGACTGAAGCCCCGTATGACTACAAACAAGGCAAAGACATGCTGTGCTCCAACAGGAAAAAACTAAGATCTTCAAAGATTTCCAGGGAAAATAACCAAGGCACAGTATGAAAAACAGGCTTCTCTCGTCTACAGTGGAAGGTAGCCAATAGTTTCAAGTCTCCTTTTCTAATTCAGGACAGGTACTGAATCCACTATCTTCCACAACCCAGAAATAAATATAAATCATCGAGCTATTTTGTCTGTCCTTGATAGAGAGGTGACATGCATTCACTTGTTTCTCTGCCTTCCTCAATTTTGCCCATCTAGACACACAGGTCTTTCTTTCCTCCCAAAAAAACACTGTTCCATTCAGAACTTTCCCTTAACAAGCACTTATTCTTTGTCAAAAACCTCCCTCAAGATGCTCTCAACCAGCTACAGAACTCTGATGAAGAAAGAAGTCACCTGGCGACATTTTAAAAGTATCTCACAGAATCACAGAATGGTTAGGGTTGGGAGGGACCTTAAAGACCATCCAGTTCCAACCCCCCTGCCATGGGCAGGGACACCTTCCACTAGACCAGGTTGCTCAAAGCCTCA
This sequence comes from Eurypyga helias, assembly GCF_000690775.1. Lineage (NCBI taxonomy): Eukaryota > Metazoa > Chordata > Aves > Eurypygiformes > Eurypygidae > Eurypyga > Eurypyga helias. Next base: position 8,930 of record NW_010256433.1, read on the forward strand.
TCCAGCCTGGCCTTGAACACTTCCAGGGATGGGGCATCCACAGCTTCTCTGGGCAACCTGTTCCAGTGCTTCACCACCCTCTCCGGGAAGAACTTCTTCCTGATATCCAATCTAAACCTCCCCACTTTCCATTTAAACCCGTTACCCCTTGTCCTGTCACTACAGGCCCTTGTAAAAGGTCCCCCCCAGCTTCCTTGTAGCCCCTTCAGGTACTGGAAGGTGCTATAAGGTCTCCCCGGAGCCTTCTCTTCTCCAGGCTGAACAAGCCCAACTCTCTCAGCCTGTCCCCATAGCAGAGGTGCTCCAGCCCTCTGAGCATCTTCATGGCCTCCTCTGGACTCACTCCAACAAGTTACATTAACAACTTAGCACTTAGCTGGAAAACAAAAGTCAAAGATTTGAACTTTTAATGACCATGAATAAATGAAAGAGAGAAAAAAATTAAGAAAGCTAGCTCATGAAACAACTAAGTTGTTTTTACCCTCAACATCAGTGTGGAGACAGAACCCAAGAATCTATACCAAGGGATTTTCATTTTTTCTCAATGGATACGTTATGTCCTGTCCAGATTATACTTTCTTCTCCCCAAAGGGAAGATAAAAATATCTGTACCTCACTATCTGTTGGGCCTTGTGTTTTGTTGGGGTTTTTTTAAAGACAAAAATCACACGTTTTAATTTGAAATAGCATGCTCTGCAAACATTCTGATTTAACACTCAATGCAGATTCATAATATAGGATCATTTCTCAGTAAATTATTCCTGTAGCTGGTCCTTTACAAAATTGGCACAGGCAAGAAGCTGAAGCTGAGCAATGTTGTTTCTGTCTGTTCTTTATCATCCTTTTCTCTCTTCCATCTCTTCCAGAACCTCGCTGGTTTTAGTTTTCCCTTTGAGACAGCGCATTGATGCGATTCCCTCCCTGAGGTCACACCACACCACACCAAACAGTGCTCAACAGTACCCAAAATCACTTTGTTTGCATTACTTGTGCATTCTTTACAAGGCATAACTACATACCTCCTAAACTGTCAAGATCTTCAAGTATCCTTCCAAACCTGCAAGATATGATTTTTGATGATTAAATACCTACATCCATAGCGAAGGAAAGTTAACACTTTCCTGTATGTCTAACACCGTTGTTTTGTTACCTTACGCTGTTGTGTACATTCAGGTACTTTTCTCTTATTTCAGGTTGACTTCCTAGAGGCAGAATCACTTCCAAGTAGCTGTCCTTCATTCTCCTAGGAGGGAGATCTTCCTGCCGTTTTGCCAGTAAAGTATGAAGAGCTTTTCTTTCTTGCATTGCTTGCACATGATCCCTGGTAAAAGAAAAAAACCCAAAACAAAAGCCACCACTCTCTCTGGAGTATGACAACAGAACTGCAACCCTAGCTAAAAGATGTCACAGCGAAGATTATCGAAATGAAAGCAAAAAAGTAGTAAAAATAGCCAGACACAGTAAGTGTGCCTTGAGAAGAAAAACGCACATGATGTGCCAAGCACGACTACTGCAGAAAACTTTGTGTACCAGTGGCAAGCACATGCTTGGCGCTAGGGAGATGAACAAGATTTATGTCGTTCTGAATGCTACTAAAATGGTTCCCCTTGGAAAGAACAAATCAGACGTAATTTAACCTATGAGCTTTTGTGCATGCTAATGTGTTCCACGTCACAACTCTTCCTATGGTGCCAATTTTAAAGGACTGGCTGTAAACTTGCAACCTCTCCCAAGAAGTGAAGCAGGCGCATAGTGTTGGTTAGTACCAACAACAAAGAACTAATCTGCTAAGACTTGCTACTATCCACAGGTGACTTCTCCCTTTACATCATCAATTCCTACAGCATACACTTGATCAGAAAGCTAAAAGAAAGGGAAAATTAATCTATTTCTTGCCCTCTGTCCCTACTCAAGTCATCTGACAACTGTAGAAAAGTCAGAAAGCTATAGAAAGAAACAATACAGAAAAGGGAGCACTACCCCTTCAGAGCTGCTTTTCCAGCACCACCAAATCAGAGGGGTTGGAGTCAGTCTCTCACAAGGGAGCAAGAACCAACTTACTGTCACTTCTTTCCAATCTACCAAGTTGGTTCCTTGCACATGTACCTATGAGATAGCACAGTTTGGCCCAACGTTCTCTCTGACCTGTTCCTCCAAAGTTCCCTCCCCTTAAAAGTGCAAGCTGACTGAATAAAGCAAGTATTTCATAACATCCCTAGGATGAACAACAAAGCACTAAAAACTGAAGGGTTAAACATGCAACAGTTCCAGTAGAAAGCCAAGGAGTACACAAAACTGTGAATCCACTTCATACAGCAAGAGAAGGCATCAAACACCAAGTAACCAAATTTGATTTTAAACACGTGGCTATGTGCCATCCTTTCAGTTGTGCATGCTGCATCGCCGAGAGCTGAGTGCCACTGTGTTTAACAAAACCAAATAAAAAAAAAAGAAATAAAACAACAGAAAGAACCTTTTCACCAAAAGGAAAATTTGTCTTAAGTTTTGACTTTGGATGAATTCTGGTTATTAGCCATTTAAGATGAAGACCTTTTTTTTGGGGTTGAATTTTATTTTTGGAATGGGGAAAGGCACAAAGCAGTAACGTTTCAACATATTTATATTCCCTCTTTACTGTTCAATAATTTTTGAGGAAACATGATTAATGCATCAAAGAGAGTAAAAGTCTAACAGAAAACTTCAGTTAGTTTTGTTTGGTTTAAATAGGACATATGGGCACCTCGTCTGGGGAACAGGACTACTGCCAAGTTCAGAGAAAATAGGTAACAACGTCCTCCACAGGGTTAATGTTTGAGGTTACACCACTGCACAGAAACAGAATACACTAGATGACGAAGGAAAGATGCAGCGTCCGAGACGATGCACCTTTATGCTTCTTACAAGATTTGTTTCCAAGGTCTTTCAGTGAAAGGTTTAAGAGAAATTAACCGGAGAGGAAATCAGAAGTTTGTCTACAAACACAGTGAAAACAAACGATACAAATTTAACTGTATTCTGCCTTCACCAATCCCATCCTGGCTTCTCTGAGGCCAGCAGCAGAACTCTTCTTGACTTCAGCTTCAGAATGCACTTTTCAATATATGGAAGTATTAGGCCCAAGGCAATACCATTTTTCAACAGTAAGTAGTGTTACACACTGCAGTACCAGTCACACAGTAACAATACTTCACCTAAGTATTAACTAATACCTGCCCTAGACATTCTGAGAAACAACACTATCTGCTTCTGAAATGGCCACAACTTTATCTAGACTACAATTAGCAATGAACCGATTAATAGTTTGATTACAATTTAAGTACAAAACCAGAACAGATACATAATCAAGGTATTTCTAATGCAAAATGCTGCTGGCCTTTACAGGAGAAATCATGAACCAGTTTTTCTTTTTAGCAAAATTAACAGCCAAAGCCATCCCTCCAACATGATCTCTCCCCTCTCCCAGCAATCCAGATGTACGTGCTCCAGTCCTTCCTTAGTTGTGCTTTTGGGACCCCTAACAAGCTATTCCCTTAGGTTTGTCCTCTTTAGTCATTCAGTGATCTAACTGGCTGGCTGTTCAATCTCCACGTGCATCAACTCCTTGTCACTCCATTTTAAAAGCGGGATCTCAAAGGCTACAAAATCCATGTCCCCCAAACTGCCCTATTTAAACCCGTCGTTCTCAAGCACTCCCAGCTATGGGCTCCCCGGCTTCACTTCTTCATGGCAGCCAACGCACGCAGTCCTCTGCAAACCACTTCTGCTCTGTTTTATACAGCACAGGAGACGTACCTATCCAAGCAAAACACTGCTGTGGTGATCCTGGCTTCAGTCTGCCCTCGTCCCAGGGTGGGAGCAGTGGAGGAAAAGAAATGCATGGAAGATCAGATTTGACCAGAGCCCTCTCAAATCCCAATCCTTGGATAGTATTTCCATATGCAAATTCCTCCCCTGCCATTCTGAGCTGCAGGAAAGGCTTTTTTAAAAATCAACTTCTAGAGCCCTTTTCAGCTGACCTACAAAAAACTTCCAAGCCCCCTCATGCTTAGATACTACAGCATTACTAAGCAAAAATCAGCTTCCCAGATGCAGGCATTTTCTTTAGCATGCCTACAATCCTGTTGAGACAAACCTAGTCAGGAGGCCTGGGCATCAGACCCTCCAGCCAGCCAGGCCTCTCCATTTCCTCATCAGTGCATGATGCGTGAATCAAGAGCTCAGCAAACACAACCGTAGAAAAACAAACAGTCAACACCATAAATATGGGACCAACCGAACAGCGATATGTAATTTCCCCAGAGTACTACACTGATTTTTTCAGAATTGTTAACAGTAGAAGATTACAGTCAACTCTGGCCTATTCAACATAAAGGAGGGGAAGGAAGATAACCTGCACAAAGCCAAAACATCAATTATTTCAACTGTATGTAAATTAAGCTAAAGTTAAGTTACAGCAGAGAAAAGAAATGTCCGAGATGCTCCTGACTAAGGAGAGGCACACCTCAAGCTGACAATTTTCCAAGTGACATGGGTGCTGCCAGGCCATCCATAACGCAGCCTGCCTCATGTGGAACCCGCTCAGTTGCCTCCGAGTCCAGTGCAGGACAAATCCACTGTGTGGGCAATCCACCAACGGGTAAGTTGAGAGGTAAGAGCAATGTAACATTTCCAGTCAGACTCCACAGCTCTTAAATCTCCACCAGATTCAAAGCTAACAGGGGAATCTTGTAAGCATCAAGACCACGTATTTTGTTCCTCTGGTGCTAAAGATCTTCGGCAAGACAAATCTCAGAAGACTACGACTCACAAAGTAACAACAGAGAAACCTTGGTTGCATTACATCTTAGCTTGGATCTTTTTTCTTCCCCAGTCAGCAAGCTAACATCATTTTAACCTCCACTACCACAACCCCCAGCTCTCCCTGGCTTTCACCAACAAAGTAAAATACATTTAATGTACACTGTACCTCCAGTTGGTAGATGCTCCCACTATATCTCTCAATCTGCTCCGCACTGGAAAAAAAAAAAACACATGAAAGCAAATTAAGCTTAGTTCTGCAGGTGATGAACGTGAGGTTGCCTGGTCCTAAAAGGCACAATCCTCATCCCAGAACAGGAAAAGTAAGCGAATTCATGCAAATAGCAGCCCAGAAGCAGAAGTTTGGCCAAATTCACTGATGCTGTTAGTAGGAATATCACAATAATGGGTTGAGCAACATGATTCCGTAGCTTACTGCGTAGAGCCAGCAAAGAATGCATCTCGAGTGCTTATTAACGCAACGAATATCTGCAACGCTAATTAACAACCGAAAGAGACAGCGGACCAAGATCAGATTGCGAAATGTCACGTGAAAATCTCTCAGCCTCATCACATAGAAACTGTGGAAATAACAAAAATCAGAAAGTCACAAAAGAACATCCAAAGGAACGGTGCGGCTGGGAGAGAGGAAATGAGGACAGTGATTTTTAAACAATCCCACCCACGAAGGGTGGGTAATGTCAGCCGATGGCCCACTGCCAGCAGGGTTTCATAGCCTAAGTTTTTAGCAGCCTCAAAGAACACAGTGTTAAGACACCGAAGACAGGCCTCTAAACACTGCCTCTGGCACTGTCTGCACTATCAGAGTCCACGCTAGCTCGGCACAGTTCTTTCCAAAATACCAAGTATAATCTGCACAAGCAGTTTTTCTACTCTTTCCTTGCACAAGGCTGTTAAGTGTGCTAAGGTCCCTTCAAGTCTATCAAACTACCCCGTCACTGTTAGGCAGGTGAACGTATGCTCTTTGGAAACACCTAAAAACAAGCAGCAACAGTGCCCAGGCTCAAAACAGAAGAAAGTTGAGTAGTGGATGGCAGGGATTCCTCGGTTATTTCCCCAGATTTTTATACAGGGAGGTTCAAATATTAGGACAAAGTACCTAGAGGCAGGCCAAGGAAGGGCTACCAAAACAAATGCAAATTTTACAATGAAACAGAAGAAGGGATGCTGGTGACTCACAAGCTGATCCTTCATACTTCCAGGTTATCAGACATCACCAGGCTTGGCACATTGCGAACTAAATGCCTGATCCACCCGGCTCTGCTCTCCCCCACCCGCCATACAGCCACTTCTGCTGCTTTCCTGCCCGAGTCCCTGCATCTCCGCCACTGCAACGCCCCTAACCTGCCCCTTCTTGTTCCTTCCCCCCCAAGGCCTTCAGCTCCCGTCCGTGTGCCCCCAGACTGCTGCCGTTTTGCCTGCCCTCTACAACAGCACCAGCACGAGCTGCGGTTAGCCCGGAGCCACGCAAGGCCGAAGGCCAGCCAGCAGCACGTCGACCCCAGCCGCTCGCCAATGGCCCGCAAACACCGTGGCCTGTGGCTGACCCCAACGCAAGCTCTGGCACCCGAACGAACCTCTGGTTTGCAAGACAGTTTTCACAACGCATGAGGAAACACGTTTCTCTTCGAGACTTGTGCTCATCTATTTTGGCTAACATCAAGCAACAAAAGGTTCTGGAAGAAGAAGGGGACAAGAAGATAGGCAGGCTATGATCACATAGAGTGTTTAGGCATTGTTTCTTTAGGAAATTACTCATGTTTTGAAATTAGAAGAGTTCCACTACTAGTTCTAAGAACACCACAATTTTCAGTGAAAGAAACTGACTAAAAATCTTAGAGGGGATTGTGGTTTTTTGAAGGGGAGAGGGTCTGATTCTTTTTTGCTTAAGAAGCAGCAGGTTTGTTTACAGAACAGGTACTACTTTCCTGTTACTCATATTCCACCTGTGAAGATGCCAGAGCATACCAGTACAGTGTTAGCAGAAACACTGTTACAGCTTCCAGAACACAAAACCTGGATCTTCCAACAAGGTACAGACTATGCTGAGATGGAAGGGGAATAAACAGCACTTTCTCTACATTTACACTAGGTTCATCTTCCTTTTCAACCCTAAAGGGGTAAAAAGCTCTGAAAATATCTCATGTCCAAACCTGCAAACAGGTATGTACAGTTAGTCCCATTTAATACTTCTGATTCCCATTTTGGGCATACAAGTGAACATTTGCCAGGCTGAGACCACCACATTTTTATTTTAACAACAGAAAGGCAAAGCGTAAAAGTGTTTCTAAAATTTTGCCAGAGTAACTCTAGCCCATTGTACAGGTTCTTAAGTACATAACTGATGGTTGGACTCGATGATCTTAAAAGTCTTTTCCAATCAAATCATTCTGTGATAATTTTTTGCTTTTTTTCACCAGGAAAACCATATTGCTCTTCTAGACATTAATTATTTTACAACAAAAACTTAAGTAAGTAATTAGGCATTAAAAAAAAAATCCATAAACTCTTTCTCTTTTCACATTTGGCAAATGTCTTAGATGTGCAAACAATTACAGCAAATAGGGTTTATCACATCATTACCACGTTGCATATTTCACGGTATCTCCTAAACTGTGCTCAGTGAATCATTAATGCCCGAGCAGCAGGACCTGAGTTTATGTGTGCTGTGCTGGGATGGACACGAGGGCAGCCAGATACGGCCACCGCGTTCACCTCTGCCGATGAGATCCATGCCCCCTTCTGCTGGTGCCTCCCCAGACTGTATCCAGGTTCAGGTAGACCACGAGGCCGTATTTTGGTGGAGAGCTTGCTCTGGACTTCAAAGACACAGACTCAGATGTCTAACATGAAGCTAAGTACTACAGGAGTTGCTACCTAAGAGATTTTGTATCCCCCAAGTCTCTCGGAAACGTGTTACCCAGCACGCCACCAGAAATACAGTGTGCTGACAGAGATCTAGTGCAACGTTGCCACAAACGAGGTCAGAGCCATTCACCGAAGGCAAAGAGGCTTTAAGCAAGTTGACAGAGAAAGACAGCATTTCATTTTCCGTGAATGCTGAAGTAAGGAAAAACAGTAGCAGAGTAAGTTTAGTGTTACAGCAAATATTAAAATATGTACAGATTACCACAACACACCATTATTCACATGAATGGGTAAGTGTCCTGTGGAATGGAAAACACAGGTTAGATTAAGGATTTTTTTAAAAATGCAAATTACATCTATTAAGGGGTTACCTGATAATTCTACCTGCTTGAGTATCATTTACACACACGTCCCTTAATCTTAGTAAGCAACTGCAGGCAACCTGTCCTTGCCTGATTTACAGTCAGCACCTTTGTGTTTTCAACGAGTTCATCCTTTCCATCAAAGGCAGCTTTCCCATTCCTCTACCAGCTCCGTGGAGCACCTGCCTGCAGTGTAATTCCAATCACTTTTTCAAACCCGGTGCTACCACATGCTGTTGATAAACACTATTAACTCTGGAAAAAATATCTGGGACATTTTTCAGGAAGCGGGATGAGAGTTACCTCAGAGGAAACTTCCAAAGTCCTGCTCAGTGTAGCCTTTGGGAGAGCCATGGAAAAAGTGAGGGTATTCACTTCAAAGTCGGGAGGATGCATGTGAAAAGCTAGTAAGAGTAAGTGTTTGGTGTTTTGTGAAAGCATGGATACCAAATTAAAGGAAACTAGTTTACATAATTTAAATGCTACAATTTTGGAACAGAATCTCACATATTTGAATTTATTATAGTCCAAAAAATATTAATATTCCTTGGAAACAAATAAGAGGCGAGGCAAGGCCAGGATGGCCTCACTGCTTCACTATTTTTACTGGTCTTCTGGATGGCATTATTATCAAATATCCAAGCCAAAGAGCAGCGTTAATATTTGCAAGTATGCAATATTCTGTATCCTTGTTTCTCTCCTTTGACCTCCCAAATTACTATTTATTAACAATAATGAAAAAACATTCTCTAACAATGAATAAACCTCATTTTCTCTTTTACTGGATAACCTGTGGTTTCTACTTAGAGATCAAGGGGGAAAAGATCTCAGAAACAAGCAGAACTCTATGAAGGAATTATTTGTGCTCCAACCCTTTCCTTCATCCCCTTTTTTTTTTCCTTAGTACATGGGATTAGATTGCAAGAAAACTTTTTTAAAGGCTTCTGAAACAGAAACATTGTGGTTTATTACTATTAGAGCGCTAAAACCACCTTTCAACACAAAGCTCTATTGACAAGACCATTTTCACGAGGCAATGCTGCTGATCTGATTAAAAGATTTCTCCAAGTTTACAAAACTAACGGTACTGACACATTAAAAGTTCTGTAAGATGCTCAGTTCCTCCACTTCCGGGCCGCTCTCTCCAGTCACCATAGTACCTTTTTGTTCTACACTGGCTTTCTATCTAGAGCCAACTTGGGAAGCAGTTGTCTCTCCAGGAAAGGGCCACACGGCCTTCCAAGATTAAAGAACCAGACAAGTTCCTAAATCTGCAACTTCAATGATTACAAGTATCTGTTGTCATTAATCTGCAAACACACACAGTGATTCTCTGCTACTTCCTAGACAGTTACACTATGAGCTAATAGTCAAGGGCATGTCCATTATCCAAACCATATCAACACATGAAGGGCAACCACCTGAAAGGATAAACTCCTTAGAAACATTTCCAAATCTTCCCAAGTACAGCCAATTATTTTACCTTCAGACATGTCAGGAAGCCCCAAGGAGCCACTGATTCCAGAAGTGAGTGTCCTAACCAGAAGAGAAGGAAGCGCCCTCATGGTGCACAACCTACAGGCAGAGCGGATGAATTCAGTGTCATTAAAAAGAATGTCATGAAAACACTTCAGGATTTATTTTTGGAATGGTATTACTTCAGAAACCCCATTCCTGATTTTTAGAGCCAGATACAATCAGTACAACAGCTCAAGCCAGCTGAAATTCCAACTGATACCTCTCCTTATCTGAAAACAGGAAGGAAGAACAATTCATCATAGTAACTGTTCTCCTCACTGACTATTCAGATTCCTGGGGCAACCAGCTCAGACCAAACTCCAGATTCTACCCTGCAGACATCCTAACACAGAGGGGGTCCATGTGCATCTAGGAAATCATCCATGACCTAACCAGACACTTGGTTGGCATGCACAGCTCTGGAAGGTGGAATATCCCAAGAAGGTTTTAACAAGGCCTCCCACACAGTCCCACACAGTTAAGGTTGGTCTTCTCCACGTCTTAACGTTGCTACAACTCCGAACGAGCCTGAAGTGCAGCAAATAATCCTCTTAGCTGTTCAGCAAGATGGGACAACCATGAAACCCTTCAAAGAAGGTAAATCGCCCAGCAACTCAGTAAAACGTTCAACCAGGTAGTAGCCAGTGCGACTCCTCCGGGCAAGCAACACTGTGGTAACAGCAACACTGAGGGTCAACAAGAGTAAAACCCCTCCTGACAGCTCACAGCATTATCTTGACAAGGAACACGGGATACTTGTCCCTTACTTTTCTTCAGCTGCGGTGGGGGTATCACCTCTAAAAAGCAAAAGAGGCAAGTCCCCAGGCAGCAGCTGAAAGGCAGGGCCACGTACACGTCCCTCGTGTACTTACCTACTGATACCTATCGTGTACACACCAGCTTCCCCTGCCCGCAGGTGCACCAGGATTAGCGAAGAGTAGAAGGGGAACACAAAGAAACCCCTCAGAAGCCAGCGGTCTCGTACGCACCCCAGAGACGGCCTAACGGGCACGTGAAAACCCCCGATAACCCACACAGCTTCAGAACTAAACCCGTGCCTTGGGGCACTGCCAGCTAATGACTTCCCGCTCGGCCCAGCCCGCACCCCCGAGGCACCGCATCGAGCCCGGCGCCATCCACGCGCCCTGAGCGAGGTGACGGGCTGGCACTGACGAGGCCAGGCC
>NW_010256434.1:0-236 GCF_000690775.1 Eurypyga helias
CCACCCGCTGTGAGCCCTTCGGCCGAGGGAAACGCCTCTGACGGCGACCAGGGGGAGGGGAAGGCAGAGCTTCCCGCTGGGGTAGGCTCAGCCAGTCACCCAGAGAGCCCCGAGACCGAAGCAGCGCGCACCGCAGAGAAGGAGAGGGAAACCCACGGTCCCCCTTCCCAGGGCGGCACGCACAGAGCCGGCTTCGACGCGTTCATGACCGGCTACATCATGGCTTACGTCTGGAT
>NW_010256434.1:380-938 GCF_000690775.1 Eurypyga helias
AGCTGGCCTGGGCCAGTGGCTAGGGCTAGAGGACTCCTCACTCAACTGCCCTCTTTTCCCCTCCAGTTTTGAAGCTCTTTATTCCGTCGCGAAGGGGAGCGAGTTTCTTACTGGTTTAGCTTCCGACCGATTAAATAGCTCTCTGCTGGAGTTCCGCCTGTTGTTCCTTGGGGCTTGCTGGGCTGTGAAGGCGGGGGCGAGGCTGGAGGGCAACGTGCCTCTCCCCAGCTGCCCCCGGGGCTGGCAGGCGTCAGGTGAGCGCTCCGCACGCAACCTGGGTTTGGAAAGAACAATCTGGGGTTGCCCTGGCTAGGCCGACGCGGGCTGCCCCAGCACAGGCCTCGCTGCTCACAGGAGAGGAGGGCGGTCGCGGGATACCAGTGAGAGGCCAGAGCTTCCCACTTCAAATTTGAGCGTTAGAGCCTCAGCCTCCTCCCCAAGCCTTACTGTGCCTGCTGTCAGGTGCAACCCCCTGGTTTAGGGTCCTTTTCAGCAGAGGCCTCTGCCTACAAAACCCCATCGGAAAGCTCCAAGCCGTCGGCCCGTGCCACCGGCTGC
>NW_010256434.1:968-2104 GCF_000690775.1 Eurypyga helias
CGGGCAGGTTCTTCAGGCAACGCGTACGCGTTGGCTGTTCCTGCTCTGTCAGGGCTGGCAGGGTAACTCCCTCCAACTCACTACTTCCTTTCTGAGGACGTCAGGAGGGAAAAGTGTTGTCGAGAGACACTGACCGTGGTTGGTTTAGAACGTGCAGCTGGGTGAGCCGCCCCACGTGAGAGCCGTACTTGACCTTACGTAGACAGGACTTCGCTCTTACAGGAGAGGGGAAGGAGGAAGCCTCGAGTGGGCTGACTCCAGGGCAGGGTAACCGCCCGCAGAACCAAGCCACAGCACCTCCTCAGACCTCCCCTAAGGAAGGGAGGATGCAGCGGGAGCGAAAGCTGTGCTGCAGGGCTGGAGCGGAGCAGCCACAGCAGGAAGCTCCCAGCCGCCCAAGAGCGGTGAAGAGCCGTCCCCCGTCTTGCAGGCGACAAGCCGCTGCCCGCTCCTCGGAGCGCCGTACGGCAGAGCAGCAGAAAACGTCCTCGAGGCCCGCGGGTTTAACAGCGTAACGCTTCGGTAGGATGCGGGCGAGAGATGGCACGGGGTGAGTTTTCCTCGGAAGCCAGCACCGAGTAACGGTGAGCACGATCCCAAGCCCGGTGCTGGCGTCACCCACGGCTCAACCAAGCGTCTGCGCCAGCTCTTCTCACCGAGAGCTGCCCTCTTCATCACAAGACTCAGGCCTTGATTTCATTTTTATTTTGAAAGCAAGTTGGGAAAGTTTACAAAACCTGACCAAGAAAAAAAAAATTACGAAAATATTGAACTGGATTCCTCTTTGGTTACTTCTTATTGCAGTTCCAATAAAACATACACCATTTCTCTAGTTTGGAAAAAAAAAAGTCAGAAGGTCAATCAACATAAAAACAAGACGTGCGTTCTTTACATATTCATAAATATCCACAATATTAGAAAAGTTGTTTTGCAAAGATTTTTCTTCTTTCCTGGCAGTGTTAACTTACTATTATACACGGGCTACGAACGCCTCCCTAAGCCTTTAATTACAAGTTGAGCTATTTACAGACTGCAAAATATTAAGATGTAAAACTCCTTCATAAATACGAAAATAGATCATCTCGCAAAGATCTTTTTTATACTTAATCAAATATCTGGCTGCACCTCCCCCCCCC
>NW_010256435.1:0-6129 GCF_000690775.1 Eurypyga helias
TGATCTGATCTCTAACCTCTTGGGTTATAAACACCACCACCTTTTTTTTGCTCATCAACTCTCCCTGGAATGCTAAAAATCTCCAGCCATCTCTCTCTTAAGTCTTTTACCACTTAAAACCAACTTTTACCACTTCATTTACCACTTACCAACTTTACACTGTTGACTTAAACACATATGAAAATGCTACACTCTGGTTTAAGTAACCTTGACGAATTTAAATGAAAATTCTGCACATCATCATGATGTGCATCATAAGGTACATCCTTACTGAAAAAGACATTCATCCATCTCACACTGTTTGGCTCAGAAGGAGTCCACACAGGTTCCTTTCTCCTGTGATATGGTCAGAGCTGGACAACAGTCACCACTGCCTACATCTCTGAATACAATATATGTGTCCAAAAGTATGCATACACATCATATTTAAATATTTCACCAGTTCTAATAATAAGGCTGCTCTTGGTGCTGTCTGTTTTCTCCAGGGATAGAGTTAATTTTCTTACTAGTAGCTGGTACAGTGTTGTGTTTTGGATTTAGCATGAGAATAATGTTAATAGCACACCGATATTTCAGTTGTTGTTAAGCAATGTTTATAATGTCAAGAACTTTTCAGCTCCTCATACTTCCCTACCAGGAGGGTGTCTAGAGAGGCACAAGAAGATGGGAGATGACATAGCCAGGACAGACAGCTGACCCAAACTGGCCAAAGGGATATTCCATACCATACGACATCACGTTCAGTATATAAACCAGGTGAAAAACTGGCTGGGGGCTGTTGCTCAGGCTGAGCATCAGTCGGCAGGTGGTGAGAAATTGCATTGTGCATCACTTGTTTTGTTTTGTTTTGTTTAATTTATTTATTATCATCATCATCATCCCTTCCTTTTCTGCCTTTTTAAAATGTCTTTATCTCAAACCACAGATTTTACTCTTTTTCTCCAAATTTTTCTCCTCCATTGCACTGGAGGGCAGGGAGTGAGCAAATGGCTGTGTGGTGTTCAGCTGCCTGCTAAGTTATACAATGAGCGGTGTCTAGTGTGTACTTTTATAAATAGCAATGCATTAGAAAATGCACTTTTGAAAAATAAAAGTTAACTAATTTATTTTCATCCCCTTCAATAGTGCTGGTGCGGTTTATATGCACATTGCACTAGGATTTAAGGGAAACTGAAGCAGTTTACTGATTATTATAGGAATAGTTTATGACTTAAGGGAGAATTATGCTATAAAATCAGGTTGTACTTTTCGTGTACTTATAATTTGCCTTGACAACCAGAAATCTCTGATTTCCCTAAACCTTACATTTGGTCCTCCATGCCAATAAATGTGATTTTCCAGCTCCTGGCAGAGCTGTATTTCAACCGAATTTCAGCACCAACTAGGTTAACCAACATGGCATTAGGCATAAGGATGTCAAATAATCCACCGAAGTGTAGTATAACTTGGTATGTAAGCAGTGGCTAAGGAATCAGAAAAAAAATGCCTGACTTCAAGCTGTCTTAATATGTAATGAAGCAAAAGGTACAATTTTTTGCTGATTGTACTGATCAGAATTTTGGGTCAATGGACATTTCAGGATAGTCCTTAAAATATCACAGCAGGAGTTTAGTCTAAATATAGTCTTAACCTTAATATGTCTTCTCTTCAGCTGATGCTAATATTAAGCGACAATCAAAATCAAGATACAGTTGAAAGTGGAAAAAAAAGACAAAAAGTCAGAAGCAGAGCAGTGTCTGAAAACTTTATAATTTCAATAAATAATTGATGAAAACAGAACTACCTGCTTTAAATAGGTAGTAAGTCTCCAAGACAGGTTAAGCTTAACCACCTACTTTCTTAAACAACCAATACATTTCCCACTTTGCTTTAACATTCCTGACATCTACGTGCACTTCACTGTCCTATCAAACTGGCCCTATTAACTTACTGAGGTGACACTCAGGACAGAAATCACATAAATTAAGAAATTTGGTTGTCTTTCAAAAAATTATTAGTTGATAAAGAAGCTGCACTGAATGTATTGTGCAGCACAGATCTGTGAGCCTGGAGTCTGTCTGGTTGTGCTGATCAGCCACTTAGATTTTCATCCTGTTATTTCCTCCTCAAGGAAAAGATAGATATGTATCATGATATATTACCTGTTTTGCAAATGACAGGAAGTTCCACATCACAACATGGTATTATTTTTATACAAAATCTATTTAATTTAAGAACAATCAGGTTTTTTGGATGCGGTACCCAGTTTGCCAGAACAACTAGAGTACATGTTTTCTTAGGCTGGTGCCTAAAGAAATATTTAGAATTTAATTTCAGGCAAGTGAAGATAGAAATAAGGACTACCATTACTTTTTATTTGCTGTGCCTGTTTCAAAGTCATTGTCTATTTTTTAAATTATAACAGTGTACTATTATAGAGTGAGTATTCAAAGGATAATTTTGATCATATATTCTTCAGGTTAACACTGCTGATACTAAACTTCACTATAACATATAGGCTTTCATTCTGGAAGTATATATATATGTGTATATATGTGCTTAATTTCAAGCCCATGAACAGTAAAACTATAAGCTAATAGGTTACGTAAAAGAAGTACTTGTACATGGTTTACTCAGCCAAAAGCAAGATTCAAGTATTTTTAAGATAAAATAGAGATACATCCTAGTTATACCAAAAATACAGTGTTGCATTTATAGACACTGAAATATAGATCTCATGATGTATGGGTGTTTGACATCATTGCTTTATTTAACTCAGCAACTTGTTAGTCCAATCATGTTTCCCATGAGAACTCATTTCCCTTTCAGGCTCATCTTAATTAACCCATCTTGTGTTTTCTCAGTAGAAATTCATGAGAAAGTTCATATCATTTTAGTGTGTTTACCAGCTAAGATAATAATTCTTTTTAAAAATAGCATATATGTGGTTAATGCTTCAGCATTTTATTACACCTGAACCTGAAATCATTCAATATCAGCCACAGAAGGAGGTATGGAACATTTAAGCTGAACTTTATTATGGTTAATGGACCATGTTATTAAATATATATTGTCAAAGAGACATATTTTTCAAATTCTGTTGACTGTTAGGTTGTAAGGAAGACAATAAATACTGACTTAATTGCATATCATCAGTTTGACCTAGACTCAAAATTGTTAACTGGAGTCACTAAATGCACATCTTCAGCACAAATAGCATATAGACTACTTCAAAATGTCAGAAAAAGAATGAATGAAATAGTGGAACTTCTTTTTCTGATGAGGCAATACCCTGTCCCCCACCCACCTCATTCACCAGATGCAAAAGGGCCCACTGCATTCATATACCTGATATACGTTTCCTGCTTCATTAGGCAGCTGGCTAAGGACAGTGAATTGAGGCAGAGCACCTTCCCTTGCCCTTTTGACAGCTGAATGCATTACTGCTTGGAAATTAATGTGAATAATCTCATCTCTCAGAAATTTCAGAGCAGATAACTAGTTTTATGTCAAATACATGATCTGAATTTTTAGCTTTGTAAGAATACTCAAGTATTCTTTCTAGGCAAGGTAAGAGATTAAGTAGCTAGAGTTTGCCTTAACTTACACTAGCTTATAAGGGACTTCATACAAAGGAAAATTTCCATTATATGGCCCTGCACAAACATATTCCTTCTATGCATAAATTTCCTTCTCTTTCACCAGAAGATGGGTACAAAAGCTCGTCTAGGTGAATGTTTCTCCTTAAAACTCTTTGGTGCTTATGGAATAAATCACTCCATATTCTGAACAGTTGAGAAGAACATGAAAATTATTCTTGTATAAGTAGGAATTAAACATTTAGACATCATAAGTTTTGTATCTTATCTTCACTTTAATTTGAAAATGGGCCTGAATCACATTACTAACTTCACTACCATACAACAACTTACATATCAGATCCATTTCTTTGAAAATTTTTCACAACTGGTATTTGATCTAGATTGGACCAAATAAAGCTGACAGTTAAAGCTGTCCTTAAAAAAAAAAAAAAAATCAGCCAACGGAAATGTTAACCATTCCTTATTATTCTTATGAAATTCCTACACATACATCTTCCAGAAGCATTTAATTGAGAAATATACCTATTTATATGTTCGATCTACTTCCCCCCCCCCAGCATTTTAATTATGGATTAAGCAAAGATCAGTTCAGGAAATCACACATAATGGTTACTTGGGAAGACAAACACTGAATGTCCCCCTCTTCCTTCTTCTCCCAGATTCATACGTTGAGCATAACATATCATACAGAATACCCCTTTGATCAGCTGGGGTCAGCTGTCCCAATACCTCGTGCACCCTCAGCCTACTCACTGGTGGTGTGGTGTGAGGAGCAGAAAATGTCTTGACTCTGTGTAAGCATTGCTCAGTGATAGTTAAAACATCCCTGTGTTGTTAACACTGTTTTCAGCACAAATCCAAAACATAGTCCCATACTAGCTACTGTGGAAAAAAAATCACTTTATCCCAGCCAAAACCAGCACACGTTATTAATTTGCTCTGGGTTGGTTTGGTTTGGTTTTTGGTTTTGTTTGGGGTTATTTTTGTCTCTATTACCTTTATTTTTCTCATCTTTTGTGCAGAATGTCATGGGGAAAATCCTTGAAATTTTTGATTGTTATTTTTTTCAACATTTACTTAAAATAGAATAACTGTGAAACAGGAGCATAACAGAGGAATAATATATGCTAAGAAGATGCAGTTGTCATTTCCCAAACTGCAAAACAAACTCAGATAGCACACTATAAACCTTTAACACTAAGGAAGTTTTCTGGGGACAGAATATGATAAAGTTCCTCAAGCACAAACAAAATGATGGCATTAAGTATACTCTACAGTGCTTTTTTGATATGACCATGATAAAAATCTTTTGTTTCTTTAAGGAAATAATGTCTTAAGGACTAATTTTACAAATCCTGGTTACATAACTCTGATTCATATGGAAATCTTTAAAAGTCATATGATTCCTCAAGTCCTTCCTTAAAGTATGGCATTTTAATACTGTAAGACTATAATCCTTATTTTTCTGTATCAAATGGAAGAACATATCATGTTTTATAAACACAACACCTATTTGCCATCCTATTTCCTAAGATGGAGAAAACGACAAATATTTGCCTAAGATGTGGCAGAATATTGCTTCTGAAAGAGAAGGAAAGCAGACTTCTACCTCTCAGTACCCTGCTACCATCGCCATATTACACATTGCCAACAACACACACACAAATAAAACCCCCATAACCCACAACGCAAAAAACCCACCAACAAAACTTGTCTTTGATAGACTTATTTATATTTTCAAGATTTCTAAGAAAATGCAACAACCATGACCTCATTGTTTATACTCAATGTCTTTACATTTCGGACGACTGGAAAAGGGGAAACATAACACCCCAGTCAGTCTCACCTCTGTGCCTGGCAAGGTCATGGAGCAGATCCTCCTAGAAGCCATGCTAAGGCACATGGAGAATGAGGAGGTGATTGGTGACAGCCAACATGGCTTCATCAAGGGCAGATCGTGCCTGACGAACATGGTGGCCTTCTACGATGAGGTCACGACCCTGGTGGATAGAGGACGGGCAACTGATGTCATCTACCTGGACCTGTGCAAAGCCTTTGATACTGTCCCGCACGACATCTTTGACTCAAAACTGGAGAGACATGGATTTGACAGACTGGATGGATGGATAAAGAACTGGGTGGATGGCCGCACTCAGAGAGTGGTGGTCAACAGCTCAATGTCCGAGTGGAGATCGGTGACGAGTGGCGTTCCTCAGGGGTCGGTGTTGGGGCCTGTGCTGTTTAACATCTTTGTCGGTGACATGGATGACGGCATTGAGTGCACCCTCAACAAGTTTGCCGACGACACCAAGCTGTGTGGCGCAGTCGACATGCTGG
Organism: Eurypyga helias; assembly: GCF_000690775.1. Taxonomy (NCBI): domain Eukaryota; kingdom Metazoa; phylum Chordata; class Aves; order Eurypygiformes; family Eurypygidae; genus Eurypyga; species Eurypyga helias. Next base: position 5,919 of record NW_010256435.1, read on the forward strand.
AGGGAAGGGATGCCATCCAGAGGGACCTTGACAGGCTGCAGAGGTGGGCCACTGCCAACCTCATGGAGTTCAACAAGGCCAAGTGCAAGGTCCTGCACCTGGGTCGGGGCAATCCCAAGCACAAGTACAGGCTCGGTGGAGAATGGATAGAAAACAGCCCTGGGAAGAAGGACTTGGGCATAATGAGAGATGAAAAGCTGAACATGAGCTG
>NW_010256436.1:0-9270 GCF_000690775.1 Eurypyga helias
GGCTGAACAGCAGCTCACAGCTACACTCTAAACCAGAGAGGTCCAGGCATGAGATGGAAAGCAAAGGAACAACAGAGTAGCACAGACTGTCATGAAAAATAGCACCTCAGTACACAGAGAGCCTCACCCCTGCACTCTATTCTGCCTTTAAGCCTTTGGGAGCTTTATGTTTAAGGAAATGCAGCACTGAAATGAGCTCTGACTGGAGCACAATGCAAATATGAAACAATGATGACTAATATTAAAATGAAGCTGGACAAAGCACTCAGAAAGTAATCCAAGAGGGAATAATCTTACATCAATTCCTTGGAGCCCTAGTGCAGCAACTTATTAGTTTTTTCATAACTGTGGAAAAAAAAAAATAGAAGAGAAAAAATCAAAGATTCAGTTAGCCAATTTTATAAAGAAGTATTCTAATAGTAGTAACAATTATAAACATAGTGGTAGGAGTAATAAAAATAACAACACCAAGATGACTTCTAATAAAAAGGCAAATAGATTCTTCACATCCCCCTTCAAACAGTACCACATATAAATCAGCAACGTTTGTACGTTTGCATCTCTTTGTTCACTAGCAGCCACCAAGAAAAGTACCTGCCTTCACTGACCAAAAGAAAGAGAAAGGAGATGCTAGAGAGGTCTGGTGATCCCAGCTTTTATTTCAAATCGCTGATTTCTGAAGCGTGTTCAGCCTCAGCTCTGTCTCATTTGCAGGATGCTCTGAGGAATCAGCCGTAATGCATTCCTTGGCCTGGCCTGTAACAATACAAGATGTGAAATAACTGCAACTTTATATTATTTACAAATATAAGCTAGACTGTGTCACGTATTGGTGAGCAGCTCAGTTGTTTCTGCAGGTGCTGCATTCTCTGCTGAGCTATGGAGAAATTCAGCAATGGGGTTGGATTTTTTCCACCCTTTTTTTTTCCCCCTCAATGCTGACAAGTGCTACAGGACCATGCTGAATGTTACCGGTTCCCCCTCTCCACTCTCACTGCTGCAGTGAGCTATGACTGTCCAAAACCACCTGTTTGTGCTCCCCACAATATTCATGCACGTGTAAATCACACGCTCCACAGGAACATGAAACACGGGAGTGATGATGCACGCACACTGCCTGCTGTGCTGCAGAGCCAAGCCAGCAAGGCTGCGTCCAGGATGGCCACGCAGGCAACATTGGCCTGAATAATTCACACCTCACCACAACACACACTCCTGCTTCATGCCATGGAGCCAGCAAGCCAGGAGAGATGCCCATGCACTTTGGTAGTGACCTCGCTTGCCACAGCACCATGAAAAGACTACTAACTGCACCTACAACTATTTCCTATGCCAACTTTCCACTGAAAATATTTGCTATTTCACAGGCAGACAGCCACAGTGCAGACATACCACTGCACCATGCACACACATACTTCAGCCACATAACCTCGAGATGTTCATGTAACATATGCCTGTGCAGACTATTCACACAGCACGCACACGTGTGCACACCTGCACACTCCTTGTCTTCCTTCGCTCCATCAGGCCCCACACTAAGCCACAATGTGCCTGCATTTTTCTACATGATGTGGTCAAACATGCAGTTTATATCATATCCACAACCTCGAGGGACAAAAGGCTGATGTACCACACGCTCCCTCAAACCCAGTATGGGCACATGCACCTGTGAATAAGAGGAGAAAAGGAAAAAAATCAGTGATTTAAGTGAAAAATAACACTAACGAAGGCTAGATGAAGAGGCATGTGCTCTTCTTTGCTTCCTGAAGGGCTTTCATCCGAAATCTTGGAAGTGTTAATAAGAGTTAACCAGGTGAGACCGTCAACAGAAGGGACAGTGGCTGTGTTGGAAGCTTCTTCGAAACACCTGTCCCCTCTTACAGTGAGCACTGTTCTGCTGCTCGTAATTCCTCCTCCACTGGCAAGGGGAAAAAAAGATTCCGACACAGATTTTCCCTTTAATTGCTCTATAATGCCATCTTGTGGTTTTTTGACTCATGAAGTTGGTTGTTCATCCTCGAATGAGGTGATTACCCTGTAAAGACAGAGATGGAGAGGAAAATAGGGAAAGGGAAAAAGAAAAGGAGTGAGTTATGAGCATCTACCCATGTGTCAGAGGCAGGGGTGGTTGTGGGGGGTATTTTTCTCCACATAAAGTAAACTTAAGTTGTGAAGGGATGCAAACAATTCTCTGAAACAACCTGCATCCAGCTAATCTCTGCAGACTTCACTGAAATAACTTGTCACATCAGCTAGAATAACAGGAAGTATGTTAAAAATATATATATTATTATTATCAGAAGATCAAGGTCAGATAATTCAGCTTTTTAGTGAGATGGGAGTGTAGAGAGATCCTGTTTCCAAAGAAGGAATGGAAACAGTGGAGTTTGATTTTATCTCTTATGTGGCAGGACTGGTGCTATTGTGGGGGTCTCAAAACAGGTGGCAGATGGAGAGGAACCATGCTCAGAGTGTGCCGGCCACTGTTGTAAAAATTAAAGGGTTGTGGGGGAGCACACAGGAGATCTGAAACACTGAACAAGCCAGACAGTGCACACAGATTTCTTTGTTAACATTAGATATGCAGCAAAGTGAGGGAAAAAATATGAGTAAGGAAATTAACATGGCAAGAAATCACACCACTCCAGTCATTGGCCTAGGATCTATTCAACCTGCCGTCATTTTAGCCCCAGATGGCAAATAAGCGCTACACAGTCACTAGCTCACCTCCCTCCCCAGGGTGGGATGGTGGAGAGAACTGGAAAAAAAGTTGTGTTGCAATAAAAGCAGTTTAATAGGACAGCAAACGAAGAGGAAATAATAACAATATTACTGATGAAGGAATATACTAAACCAAGGGATGCCCAATGCAACTATTGGTCACCACCTGGTGGTTGATAGCCCGCCCCTGAGCAGTGCTTCCCGACCCATGGCCAACTCCAGTTTTATATACTGAGCATGATGTAATATGGTATGGAATATCCCTTTGGCCAGTCTGGGTCGGCTGTCTTGACTTCTTGTGCACCTCTCCACTGGCAAAGCTTGGCAAGCTGAAAATTCCTTGACTTAGTATAAGCAATATAACTACTTACCAAAAACTAAAAATACCAGTGTGTTGTGAACATTATTGTCATAGTAAATCCAAAATACGGTGCTATACCAGCTATTAGGCAGGAAATTAACTCTATCCTAGCCACAACCAAGACACACCTGAGTGATGAAGCAAAACTCTGAATAAAATCACTCAGCTACAGGTTCAAACTTAGTGTCCTAGGGAGGCTTGTGCCAGGCATCCTCTGTGTGTGATTATGGTGTGTTTTGTGAATCAAGGTAAAGGTACCCGAGAATTACGTTTCCCATGTAATTTCAAAAAATCACTCTTCAATTGCAAACTAAAAGCAAGAACTGGAGTCCGTTGTTGCCAGATGCAACACAAAGACACAAAGACACTCAACAGATCTGGGATGCTTCCTTTCCCTAAAAAATCCACTAATGTCAAAAGTGTAGTTTAACCCTGTTAACTGCCAGCAAAAGCAGAAAGGCAGGACTTCATCCTGGTTTGTAGAAGGTGTCATTATCTTTGGGACCATGTGTGCTGGGTCCCTTTATGGCTCAGTTAACTTGTGCGTGTGCTGGGTTGCACTGTTGGGATCCACCACTGTCTGTACTGTGGATCCACCCCATGCCAAAGGCAAACATGGGGTTTTGTAAAAACAGTCACCGTGCTTTTGTTAGAGGTACCCACAACACAAAAGCTTCTCCATCCTTCCCCTCCATCACCTACCACCATTTCCCATTAGTTTTGGCAAGAAACCTCACATAAGCAAAGTTTTTCTAGGAGAAGTGAGGCTGTGATGGTAGCAGCAATTGCCATGGGGAAAGTTGCCTCTATTCAAGGGGAAAGGAGTCTTGAAAGGTGGCATCTGAGACTGATTTGAGGAAAAGAGTATCAAGAGAACCCACATTCCTGAATAAGCCTCTGCTTCTTCCTTATTTAAACCTTGATTCATCTCTTTTAATTACAGGGTTATTGGATGAAAACAGATTAATTAAACAGAGAAGAGAAATTCTGTAGTCTTTAGACCTTAAATTCAAATTAACAGGGAAGATGCATTCTTCACTATCCCAACATAAGCCAAGAACTGCTGCATTAGTTTCAATGGAAAGTATCTTGATTATTATGGTAGTGGTTACAAACAGTTTCTGTCAAGGTAATTTTTAATTAACTGTTTGTTAAAAGAATTGTCCTGTTTGACCTGCAGTGGATGCTTTGCATGATCTCATCCAGTTGCATCCATTTGTGTCAGATAACCTTCATACAAGCCTCCTGTTACACCTGAAAACTGTTAGGGTTTTGCTGTTGATTATTTTCTTTTATTTATATATATTTTTTAATTTATCTCACCTAATTTTAACATCCTACAATGTAAATGTCTCTGTCTCAGACAGTTACCTTGGGCTCTTACAGCAAGGGGAGAAAAATAGGTGTTTCTGGACTGTGATTCATCTGCTCTATTTTGGATGCCTCATTAGGGTGAGATGATTCATAAGCAATGCTTAATTCTCTCCATTGAGTAGAAGGGGTCTGGCTCAGTTATAGGCATCTGCATTTGTTCAAATCACTCCTATTCTTTGTTCTGTTTTGGAAGGCTTTTCCACATCTCCGTCTTCTCTACATTTCTAGTCTAAATTCAATCATGGCCAGTCCATACCCATTAGTTTAAACAGAGACACTCTCACTCATTTTGGACAGCCAAGGAGCTCTGGGCTTCTATCAGCCTTTGTCAGCTTTAGGGCAGGTCAAGACAGAAATGCTAGCAAGCGCTTGGGAGTGGCAACAGCAAAGGATAGGTGTGGTTCCCTGAGTCCTACATGTCAATATAACCTGTCCATGTAATGCTTTATTTACGTAAACCTTTGCTGTAAAAAAAAACATGAGGTGGGAGACTGCATCCACTGTGTCTAAATGGAGAAAACATATGATGAGCTTCATGCTGAAGCATTAACCTTAGGACATGGTATTTTTTAAACAATTCTGTTTTCTGATTGGGTGTAAACCTGGCTTTGCCTAGTAAACTACCTGTGAATTACCTGTGAAAGCCAAAAAGCCTATTTGCCACCTGTACCTAAACATGTGGCAGGGAGTTTGGCACCTCTCCAGTGCGAACAAACATCAAGGACAAAATCATTTATAGGGTAGCTCTAGTCAGAGCTGTCTTGGTCTCTTGTTTGCAGCTGAGAGATTATACGGTGTTGAAACCAAACACAGGCTGGGAAGTAATAGGCCTTGTTATCAGCAGCAGCAGAAGAAAGGGTTTTGTTGTTGTTGTTGTTGGGTTGGGGTTTTTTAAAGTGTATTTCTCATGTAGATCTTACTATGGGATTTATTGGGAAACTGCTCAATCCTTCAAATTAAACGCAAGATAAACTAAAACACTGTTCAAATGGAATAAAATAAAATAAAATACCATCCATGAAATAGTCTGAATTTAGTTTAGTATTTCTTTTCATTCAGAACCAGGCCTAGCATCACAGCCTAGCAGACAGAATCTGTCTGGTACAGCCACAGAAAGTATAAATGCTCCATTGCACTGGGTTATAAATGCTCCTTTACAAGGTGGAAGATGGGGTTGTTGTCTCTGCTTTATCTAATCCTTCTCCCTGTGGTGTGCCTGACAGCAGCAATACTGGTTGTTAGTAAATGTGAGAGTGACTTTGTCCTCTTAGGTACCTTGTCCATGATGTCCTAGGCATGGCAATCAAACTCCTGCCTTTGCTACTGCAGAGTTACCAGGCAATGCAAAGAACAGTGCCTTCGTTTCTGGTCAGTTTCTGGATGCAGAGAAGGGACAACTCTTCCCAAGTCCTTCTTGGGTCATGAGGCTTCTGGGCACCTGGTTCCAGGCTCTTGACTCCCTTAGGGTGGTTTCTCCTTGTATCCAGAGCTGTATAATTTTGTGCCCTGAATTGTAAGTGCTGGATGCCTTCATGGGCGCTTCACTTTGCACAGCTACAGCATCAGCTGTCGTGCAGTTTCCTGGCTGCGTTGCCCACCTTGTTGACCTCTCATGCAGTCAACCCATTCATTGAAAGGAGTCCTGCATTGTAAGGTGTGCATACCTGCACTTAAATTCCACATTTTACTTGTGGTTTCTCCCTTCCTGCAATGAGCATGGTGAAAAAGGATACACACCACATGTGAAAAAACTCGCATAAAACCATTGCTGATTTTTTTAACTGTGGGATGGAAAGGTATAGGGGAAAATGTATCACTTAGTGCTGCTCTAGCTGTTGGCATCCTGCTGCATTCTCAGAGAGTTTTGGACTTAGCGCTAGGAATATAGATTCAAAGTGGAGGTCTAGTTTGGTTAGTCAGCACAACCAGGAAGCAGTTAGACTTGAGGAATGATGGGGGACAGGACAGATTTCTGATGGTTCTGGCTGCAGCAGGGTATCAGGTAGGTTTTTATTGTAGGGTGCTGGTAGGATTGCCAGACAGTCTGATTAAGTCAGACTGATCCTGATTGGATTCATCCAGGTGAGTAAGTAAAATGGTTTAGCCCAATTTTAAGGACATTTCATCTGGCACACTCAGCCCAGGACACTCTGTCTGCAAACGCAGGCATGCAGCAGGGACATGGTGGGCTTGTCCTGATGACTCTCATGCTCAGAGACAGCACATCTTCAGGGGCTGATATGAATAATAAAGACATGGGCCCTAGAAATGCAGCCTCCTGAGGATGTTTTCCTTTTTTTGAAACTGGTCTAGAAGTGCAGGATGTTTTCTTCATACTCTGAAGAGCACTGACTGCTTCACCCTCTCCTTCTTCCCTCTTACATTTGTCCTCCTCCCCACTTACTGCATTTAGCATCCCATGAAGTAGGCACTCCAGCACTGCCAATGAAATAAACTGTCTGCCACCTGCCTACCTATCTGCAGGTCTATTTTTTTTCCCTTCTTCCTGCTGTAAATATGTTGGCCAGAATCAGAATTGGCCCCTACCATCTGCATCAGGTTGTATTTCAGCATTGCCCAGGCTTGTTGCAGTGAGGGATTCTGGCTTAAGGCTGAGAAGAACAATAACTCTGAGCTCCAGAAGAAGAAAAGTGAATCAGTATATCAAAAACTCCTTTGCTTTTCTGGTACTTAGAGCACGAAGAAAAAGATTTACATGAAGCAGCTGACCTAGCTGGACAGGATTAGTAAAGCAAGAGCTACACAGCTAAGTCAAACAGACTGGGACCTGTTCTCTGGACAAGTGTCACAAAATAAAGCTCATGATGGCTAAAGACTCGTCCTCCCAAAACAGAGTGACCTCATCCAGATTTCATCTGGAACAATTCTCAGTCTGAGCTGTCCTCCAAATCAAGTCATTGTTGATGCCATTTAGTTGGCATCAACTAAAATCATGCCAAGGATTGTGCTAACAATAAAACCAGTTGGGTGCTCTCAGTGCAGTGCCTAACTCATGCCCGGACCTCTTCAGTCTACTGCAGAGGTTGTGGTGTCACACACCAGACACCTCAGTAGAGGCTTTGTCTTAGAGCCAACATCACCAGCTTTCCTTCTGTTCTACTGAGAGCAAAGTCCAGGCTACTTAAATGTGTGTGCAGCCCCATAATGACCAGGAAAAAATCTTGTGGGTCTTACTCATTAGACTGTTTTGAAATACTTGAGTGGGTTCATTGTGGGCCTTAGCTCATTAGACTGTTTTCAAATACTTGAGTGGGTTTAGAGTAAAGAGCTACTGGGGTAAAGTTTGAAGGCCCATCAACTTGTCCAGGACTGAGAGGTAAAACCTGCAGGGAACTGTGGGTCCACACCTCTCTGGAGCTTAAAACCATGGGCTCTGCTCTGTCCTCTTCAGGAGAATTTAGCCCAGAGACTTGCCATGTTAAGTCAGCCATTGTCTATGTGATCATGCCTCCTTTTAGAGCACAACAACTCATATCTTTAGCAAACCATGTGGGATTCACTTTTTCTCCACCTTCATTTCATAATACAATACTGTGATTAAATTAATTTTCTTATGATAGACGCCTCTTTGCTGCTTCTGTGCAGTATACCTATTTGACTGTGCAGTAGTATTATTTGTGAGCTTGAATCACACTGGGGATGCTTATGTAAGCCACAAAAATACAGCACGAATCAATTGTCACTTTGTAAGCAGCTGGATGAGAAGTAAGGTACACTGCATACAACTCATCTGATCTCAGATGTAGGCTGCTATATCTAAGCAAGTCACCCCAGACTCCCTTTAGGTTTAGAGCTAGTAGGGAATTTAACTGACTTACTTAGATGTACACCATAAGATGAGTCAATTCACCAGCTAGGACTGTTTGTTTACCTCCATTGACTGTAAAGAGTCTGGGGTGGCTCTCTGTGGTGGAGGTATCTGTGTCACAGATACTTACTTTCATTCAGATGAATCCCACTGCCACAGTGTAAGCTAATGAGATGCAATTTTACAGCTCAAGATGAACCAGGGATCTGAAACTAGTCTTCTGCATGCACAAACAGTAGCAGATGTTAAACAGCTTCTTCAGAAAGTCTCACCTGGCAAGACAAGCTATGTGCAAAACAGAGTAGGAACCAAGGTGTACATTTTTCCATGGGACTGTCCATGTATGGGGGTGATTTCCCCAATCTGAGCTACCCAGAACTCTTGTGTTGCTCTGGGCCAGCCTGAATTCCAAAGACTGCCTACTACTGAAGCAAACACCTCTGCCAGTGCTCACCCATGGGAGACTTCACTCATTCAGTAGAGTAACAAGAAAAAGCCACTCAAGCAGGTATGGTCTGGTGAATGTGAGGAGCAGGGCAGAGACTTAGGTGCTTACAAGCCTTACTGGGAGCATAGGATTTATTGAACTGTTCTCCAAATCAGGTTGGACAGCCAGTGAGGGATACAGGGTTACCCCTGTAAGATGTGACAGTGATACGGTGAACTTCATCCCCTTAGAGTGGCTGAAGGACAAGTAAGTAATGGATTAGGCCTCCTTCAGCTGCTGTGCTGAAAGTCACCATGCCCAGAATCTATACTCAGCTGAACATGGGACACTGTCCTTCAGGCCTGATTACACAGATTGAATCCTCTCAGACGAAAGCTGGAAGATGGCCTGCTTTGCAGTAGTTTCAGAAAAATGAGGATAACCTCAAACCTCTAAGATCACCTGAGTCTGAGGCCATAGTACAGATACTAATATTGGGTCAGGCTTTGCTCAGTTTCATCTTTGTCCGTCATGGAGACAGATGAGATTTTGCAGGAA
>NW_010256436.1:9301-25183 GCF_000690775.1 Eurypyga helias
CTGTCTAGGCTTTGGTGAGATGAGATGCCAGGGAATTTTCTTTTAAGATGGCAGGCTGAAATCTGAAACACATAGCTGTGGATCTGCAGGTTTGTGTGGCACTCATACTTGTTTGTAGGGCCAACCTTGTTCCTTCCCAGAGACACATACACAGCTATCAGTGGGCTTACTAGTACTTTGTTGCATGCATGATCTCATTTTTCTCTTTATTTGCTCTTTCCTCCATTGTTCTATTTCTTCTTTCCTTTGTTTTTTGTCTTCTTCCTTAATCCTTTTTTTTTTTTTTCCCTTTCCTTTTATTCTTTTTCTCCTCCGTCTGGTTGAGTCTCCCTCTCCATTCCTTCATTCATTTTTTCCTCTCTTCTCCTATTTATTTGTTTAGAGCAAATATTCAAATCTATAAACCCATTACAGTAAAGAGACTGTGTTGAGGCAGCCTCTGAGCCTGAAGATCTGGTGAGTCCTGGATTCCAATAACAGAACTTATTTGGAAAAAAACATTATCTGTAATGTGGAAATGGTTTGGCTTGAGGGTAAAATTTATCATCATTACCCTAATATCATCTCAAGCCTCAGCTCTGGCAGCAGCTAAAGAAAACACCAAGGCTTAATTCAGTCAGTGCAAGGAAAGAGAGACAGAGGATGGAAAATATGATTTATGATGGAAATCAATGCAATCATAATACTTTATGCTTGTAAAATTGGGCTGTTCCAACAGTGCTCACGGATTGCATAGGCAGCTTTCCACCAAAAAAAAAAAAAACATGGCAAGATAGAATGCAGTAGTATGATGGTGCAGCTGGTACAAAGAGACCATATTCAGATTCTAGGGTGTGAATGGGAACGGGTTTTCTTTTGCTGGGGTTTTGTTTTCCTTCCTTCTCCAAGGATCAGGCAATATCACTTACCCAAGGTCTGTCTTCATAGGAGAATAGAAATATGCTGTCCTGCAGCTCTCAAAGGGTGGAGTAAGGGGTAAAGGGAAGGGAAGGATGACAATCTAGAATATGAAAGGAGTGCTGACTAGTTCTCTAAGTAAATGGCAAGATCCTGGCAAGAGCAGTATCCCCAGTGTAAAAGTGAAAGCAACAACGTGACTCATTCCTCTGCAGTGCGGAGTACCTCTCAGAGACCAGCTGAAGTACATTTACAAAAATCTGAATCAGGCTATTCACCTCAGGTAAAGACAGGCAAAAGCGATAAGGCTTGGGAGGTTTGTTTCTAATGCAGAAAACTGAAGAGCATCTGAACTTTCAAATTTGACCAAATCATGGCTCCTTTCTTCCAATAAATAAAATAAAAATTGCAGAGATCATGAAGAAACTGCTGATGTAAATCTGAGTTAGTTTGTCTGTGGTGTAAAGAACATGCCTTGTCAAAATGCTATATGCAATTTCCCTGAACAATGCTTGAAGGATGCTTTGCACTTTGGCTGTATGGGTGGGAATATACCCCTGCAGCATTGCCTGTCTCCGGAGAAGCAGGACAGCTTAGTATCCCCAGCAGTCAGAATGAGGAAATACAGTTATTATTAGGCAATGCAAATGAAACTGCTTATTTATTCATATAATTCCATCAAAGGTGAAATACTTAATATCCAGAACTTGCAATTCAATGTAAGATTTGTCCAAAAGATGGTCAAAAGAAAGCATCTGCAATATTCTTTAAAAAAAAAAAAAACCTTTCAAAACAAATCTATCTTTAGTAAGATAGTTTTGAAATTATTTTTATATTTCCTGATTTGGGGATAGAGCTGTGTGTCTAAAAATTGGAAAAAACACTTTTTTGTGTTTTCCTCCTTAAAAATAATCCAAATTTTCGGGTATTATGATTCATCCCCTCTTCCTCTCTCTCTCTCCTTCTCCTCAAGGAGAGGAAGTACAGTGATTTAGAACTCTAACCCATGCAGATTATGCCATTATATCTGTAATATAACAGATTTTGATCCTGGTAGTCCTGGTCTGCAGAATCATATCTCACAATACTAATATTCCTCAAGAAGTGAGCAGATACATAAAGCCAGCTCCTTCTTCCTAGCCCAGCTGCCCTGTTTCCCAAAGAATATGCTGTTGAGTGCTGACACAGGAGTATGTTGCAATGTGCAGTTTTGTGCACCACGCCTATACAGAAAGAGAGGACACGCCAGAGTACATCCCTGACTGGACACCAGAAAGTCCAAATGGGGTTGGGGCTGATGGTACAAACCCTTACGAAACCAGGCTTCACTGTCTTCAGAGCTCACAGAAAGTTTTTTTGTAAATGGCCAGACAAGACGGAGTCTCCTTGTTCCTTTCTAGTTCTGAGTAACTCCACCAGGCTTACAGAGTGCCTACCAATATTTACTACTAGAACCATCAGAGAGGAAATGTTGCTTAGGATGACTCTGGCCCTGAGTTTTCATCAGTCAAGCTGCAATGTAGCTGTTGTCACAGAGGGCTCCCAAAATACTCGGCTGCAGGCAGTTTTGCGTTCTCAGAAGGACCATCACAATGAAAGGTGAACAGTGCACAAAAGTAATACACTGCATCTTCAACTCCTATGGCCAGGGCTAGGTTTACCAAGGACTTTGCCTTGTGCTGGCAGGGACAACCCTATCTGTAACTTTAAATGCTTAAAGCTTCCAAGCACTGCACTTTTTGTTGGAATGGATAAAGAAATAAGAGGACAAGGGAGCCTTTGGTCTATTCTTCTCAATCTCATCCAACTGGTTCCTACAAGGACATCAACAGATGAGGCTCTGTGGTGCCAGAGAACTTGTGTCCCTTTCTGAGCTGAGGTTTTTCAAAGGAAACCAACAGGAAGCTGGTTTATTGCAAACATTGTGTCTTATTCCTTTGGTCACCCTGTTACAATCCATCAGGATCTGGCTGTAATTTTCCTCACTTCCCACACTAAAGCTTGATAACTAGTCCACTTCTATGCCACCTCCTCTGCAGCCACAGCTTTCCACCGCTACCCCACACACGCACATAGAGTGCTGTTTCCAGGGATCTGATTTGTGAAGCAGGGTGTGGCCTGATGGACTGATTTCCCTGATGGGTTAACAAATTCTTCTACCACCTTCTGTAATTCTATCACATTGTCCCTGCACTCCTTCTTGCTTCTAGAAAAGTTTGACAGCAGTAGCAAGGGACTGGGGAGGAAAAGGTCCTCTGAATGAAACCGAATTAGAAGTCTTGGACACCTGCAGTGTCAGTGTTGGACAGCCATCTGTCCCTCATTTGAAAGCACCGTTATTGTCTGCCATACCTAATGTTGTTTGTCCCAGACAAGTGTGAGGATGCTGCATGGAGTAGGTTGATGTACGAGGCCTTGCTTTGCAAATATGTCCTTCATTTTAAAGACAGAGGGAAAGATATTCCATGGGTTTTTCCTCCAATACATTACCAAGTTTGGAAGAGTTAAACTTTAACTCCTTTTGCTGTCTAGGTCTCTTACCACAATGTAAACCATCTTATTTAACTCACACCATTCTCTATCTGCACACTGCCTAAAGTACACAAACATCCAGACCAGATATGACAGTATTCCCCCTTCACATATACATGTCCTCTCCACAAACACATATAGATATGCATATGTACATGAAATGACTTAAAATATGCTAGTGATACATATGCATATCCTCACACATGCACACACATCCTTCACATGCATAACTGATGAATGTTTTCATGAAACCAATGTGCTGCGAGCAAAAAAAATAGAAAAAGCTTGTTTGATGCTAAATTCTTAAGCATACTATCCATCCAATAGTAGAAGAAATAGGTATTTAAGGATTTGATAGGTCTGAAAATTTCCTCCACTAACAATGAAATATCAGCTTAACAAGATAAAATCTTCAAGGGCTAATAAAGGAAGAACAAAGAGATTTCATTTAGGTTCTCTAATATCTTCCTTGTTTAAAAATTATTTAAAAAAACCCTGATTATCCATCTCCCCCCAGACCTTTTTCTGTGTGATGGTTTTAAGTTGAATTGGTGTGGTTGAGAACTGCCTTCTGCTACTACTCAAACTGATAATATTTCTTGGTCTATGACGATATTGAAACCAAGGGATATAAAAAGCCAGGAGAAACAGTTATAATCAACTCAGTTGGAAATACTGTAGGGCCCTTACTGGAAACTGGAAAATTCATTGAGTCAAACCACATTTTTCTTGGTAAATAAATGCCCACATCATACAACCATCACCATATTCAACCTTCAACAAGGAGTCTTGTTTCCTTCTAAACACAATGGTTAAGTCTGAATGTTCAGGGAAGCTGTTATATCTTTGCATCTTTGTAGGTTAATGTTCAGTTATACCAGAAAGAGGAGAAACACAAAGGTCTCATTGGTCAATAGAAGACCACAAATGCTGGCAGTCTAGAATCTTTCTCTACTGAAGGCATGAAAATAGAGCTGATGTGAGTGCTTAATATTTTTATGTCACATATGTCTTTAAATTTGTGTTTAAAAAATATAGCATCGCAGGAATTGTTATCAGTAAAATCAGAGACAAGGTGCCTCTTGCTACCACCACTGCTCTCACAGGGACCTCTTAGGGAGGAAGCAGCAGTGGCGACATGGCTGAGTAAAGTGGGGAGTGACAATGTTTGGAGGAGATTTTCTCGTGAGGGGGTGTTTGGTTTTTTGTTGGTATAGACAGGAAGCTTAAGATGTTATCTGCAGGCTACGTTGTGTGCCATTTTAAACACAGTGCTCTTAATAAATACCGACAGCAAATCAGGACAAGAACAGACACAAGTTGTTTCAGGCGACTTCTGTCAAGTGAACAGTAATGCGCCAGGATTAGTGGCAATCCTCTCCATATTGCAGAGAGCAAGTTGCCTGCAGATGAAGTGCTCCAGGCATTGCAGTGGGTTTATCAAGGGGTCCTTGATATTCTGGAGCAGACGTGCAGGCTGCAACATTATCAGAAGCTTTTCAATTCAGACATCTCCTGCGGAAAATTGGGTGGCAGTAGTGGTAGGAGTGGGAGGCAGATGATTTTAATTCCAGGAGCATCCTAAGAAACTCACATCTTAGTGGTTCCCAGACTGCTTCCTTTACCCTTGTAAAGTTGCTAATGTAACTGGACTTGATCTTAATAATCAAAACATTAATAGCACAGTATTGGAAGGGCAACGGTTTGAGCCAGTGAACCATTAACTTCCATTCCATCGGGTGCAATCAAAGTCAGAGATCAATGGGCTCAAAAAGGCAATGGCAACCATCTCCACCATCCACATCCTGCCTTATACTGGCTGTTCCTTGAAAATGTCAGCTCCGAGCAGAACCCTTTCCAGTGTCATTTTGTTACATGAGTCCTAACATGCTAAGGTGCATTATCCTCCTCTCCATCCTGAGAAAGGGAATAGGTGTGCTACTGGATGTGGCTTAGGTTTTCATATATATCATTAACACCTCTTGTATATTACTGAGTAAGGATCTCTTCGGACTGGCAATGCCAGAGTGTTACCAGGTCCACTCTTTCTTTACCTTTCAGCAGCTTTATGCCATGTCACTAGCTTAGGACTGCCCAAAAGCTAGAATTAACAGATATTATTGAGTTACTAGGTTCAGGGAGCCCTCACAGCAGAGCCAGCTGTGTTTTTTTCCTAATAGCACCATCAAGGCTGGTTGCGAGAAGAGCCTATCTGGTCATCGGCATCTGGTTTGAATTACTTTGCACATTAGCACTGGGAGCTGACTCAGTCCCTGGGCACCTCAAAAGTTTCTTTCAGGCACAGATTGAATTGCTTACTAGATCCTTGTCTGTATCTGAGCATCTAAATTTGTATTTCCAAATCAATTCAATGGAAACATCCTGAGAAAAGTCTGTTCCTGTAAGACCTGTAGACTGGAAAATACTGAAAAGCCAGGAAATTAAGTTAAAAGCAGCATCTCACCTTCCACGGGAGACATTTCTAAAAAACTGTCACTACTTCTTCTGGGATTTAGCTGCGCAGTGCTTCTTGCTAAGAGTTTCAAAAGAGGTAATTAACAAAATGAATATTATGGTCTCTTTGAGGCTGCATGGTGAGGTCTTGCTCTGATAACTTTGCAGCTATGGAGATCCCATCTTGCCCCATCTCTTTGTGGTGCTCAGGAAACATAACTAAGGGGAAGCCAGTGTGGAAGTCATCCCTAAGTGAGCTTCCAGTAGAGCAACAGATTTCATATGGATTTGTAAGTTTTTCCTCTACTCATTCAGAATTCATATCTTACAGGAACATTTCCTTCTTTTTTTGCCATTTTTTATCCTCTTCGCTCTTCTAGCAATAGCACTGCATTACACAACATTCTAAAATGGCCTGTGCTCTCCATGCAGTTTTTATGCAGCATGTAAAATAGCTTAATCAGATACATACTGAAAGAGGTATACATACACAGAGTGAGAGACAGCAGGCACACCTGAGACTGAAATGCATCCTGTTCATAAAGGGAGATATAGTGCTGATGGCATTTCACACTGAGGTATCCAGGGACCATCACATGGCTTGATGAGACCAAGGAAGCTCAATAGACTTTCCAAACCTAATTAGTACTTAATGATCTGTAGAGACACGGATGTCCATCACCTCTGCTTCAGCCCCTCTGTTCTTCCTCAAATTCTTAATTAACCTTTAAGGAGATGATGTGCTGATGAGTTTCCTAGGATATTGCATTGATTTTTTTTCACACACTCACACATACACACTCATGCACACGTTCACCCACACCATACACTCCAGCACACATATTAAAGAAACTCTGGTACAAATTCTCAGCTCCAATGCACTCTGCACAAGGGCTCTGCTGATCAATGTTTATTAATGAAGCACAGCCTTGAAAATTGTTACTTGATGGCAACGTACAGAACATTGTCTGGAATTTAACCTTATTCATCATTTAAGTATGTTGGAAACTAGAGCGTGGTGTTAATTAATAGCATAAGAACAAAGTTGGATCGTTCTGCTGTGGATTTGAAAAACAAAATCATATGTGCAAGAGAGGGAGAAAAAAGCTGTGATTAAATACAAAACCAGAGAAAAAAAGTGAGAGAAAATGAAGCCAAAGCTACTGACATATTCAAGATGACTCACTTTGTGCCAATAATGAAATAAAAATTTTCTCGTGTGCTTATATAATATTTTACTGTTGTGTCATATTTAATCAACTCTGAGTTTTAACAAGCTAAGGAGAAGGTGAGGGGAAGCTGCTACTAATGGAGTGAAAACAGATTAATAAGTTTTGAAAAGTTAATAGCCAAGTTTTTAGATTAAAAAAGAAAAAGAAATCGATGTTGGTAGCTGAATTCACCAGGGGGAAATGACAAATGGAGAATGCCTTACTTAAAGTTCACTTAATAACAATCTAAATATGTGGTGATAATGTAGTATGCAATGCTACAGGCTGCACTCTTCCAGGCATGTCTAGATGTTTTCAATGACTTTTTTTTTTTTCCAAGTCATATGCTTGATTAATGAAAACCTATCACCCCAATATTCATTTAACCGACATATTACAGTGGGGTCAACACACTCTGGTTGGGGCACATGCAGCCCCTTAGCAACATCGTCTGGTACAGGACTCTTGTCCTTGTTGAGCTGGGGGACTCAGACTGCTTAAATTTGGGCTCAACATTTTAGTGCACAGGCTTCATCTAGCTGTGCCCGGGTAGGCGATCACTGTTACAGACCAGTCTTCTGGTCCAATCAGCAGTTTCTTCACCTGGAAATACATTTGGTGTGCCTCAGATCATACCCAATGTACAGGATATGAGGTGGAGACCATGGACATCCCTGGCTGTGATTGAGAGCTATGGTAATCTGTGCCTTTATAGACTAAAGCCCAGTTTCTCTCTGCAATCACAAAAAAAGTCTGTGTAGAGCAGGGACTGAAGGCATGAACTTCATCGGACCTGCCTTCTTATGCTGTTCCTGTGTTTACACCACCATGGAGTCTTATCCCTAAATAGGTATTTCAGTGACTCCTATGTTCAAAAACGCTGAGGATAGTGTGAACACCGTGTGCTCCCCACTCCAGAAACCTTGTTATCTAAAGAGAGATAATGGTCTGGGGAAATAGAAGAAATCAAAGACAGAAGAGCCTTTTTTTTTTTTAAGGAAAAAACCATGCTAAGCAACAAGCAGAGGTGGAAGTACTGCCAAGTTTTCCTGAATTTTGGTGAAATGCTCTTCAGGGGCTAGTACAGTTCCCTCCTTTTAGTTTAAAAGAAAAATGGTGCCATTTTGAAACAAGTGAAAATCAAATGGATTTTCTGTGTTTCAAAAGCCCTTTTGACTCTTATTTTTGCAGAAAATATTCTGGGTGTTGTCCAAATTTCTGACTTATTCAGATGTCCTTAAAACTTGGTTTTCAATTGAATTTTCTCTTTATTGGATACATATTCTTTAATTTGTTTGGGAGGATAAGGCATAAAATGGTAAAACATGGAGCCACCCAGAGGTTGTCCAACCTATCTTCAGACCCCAAGGCAGAATTCGTTCTGCCTATGTCTTTCCCTGAGCCATTAACCATTGAGTCACACAGCTATTGTGATGGGGCTGGATAAACACGAAAACCCCAGAGGAGAATGGGAGATGGGCAGTGTGGAAGGTACAGCACAAGACAGTTCCGAGCATAGCATCAGGGGCCATAGGGAATGTCAGTGACTGCCAGATGCCATGAGAAGTCAGAGATAGTGGCTTGCCTAGACTTCGGACGATGACACGAAAGGACCTGGCTTTGCACGTGCAATTTGAATTAAGATCAGATTTCCTCTAATGCAATTAGTGACTGCTCCTGTGCAGCACACCCTAATAGTTGATTATGGGAAAGTATCCAAAGTGCACAGAAAGTTTCTGAGGTGTCTGGACTATGTCAGTAGCAGGATAGTCTTTTGCAGAAAGCACAAAAGAAAATTTCCTGTTCTGCATTTCACGATCTCTAGCTGAGGTCTGGTTTTCCTGATATCACTCTGCTGTGTGGTTTCCCTGAAAGCTGATTCATAGTTTATCCACTCTTCTTCCATCACATGCTTGGGGGAAAAACGGGGTTGGTAAAATACCCCCCACTAATCATGAAAGCTGACATGAAAATAAAGACATGTAAGAGCAAATACCCCACCTCTCAGTCAGGAAAGGTCTGGTGTGGGTTGCAAGAATGTTCTCTTAGTAGTGGCAATTAAGAAAACCATTTATTATTTCAGTCATGTGACTTAATTGTTCTGAGAGCAAAAAGCAAACAGATGACTAAGAGATCAAGATCCTTTCATCTCCCGTCTTATGGGAAACCCTGACTGTAAAACCTGACAGCAGCTGGACAAGTAGAGGAGAGGTATTTTCTCCATCTCTTTCAATTCCTTTTTTTCTACTACTTACTGAGAAAAAGAAACATTTTTTTTTTCAGGGCTGTGAAAACTTCTTTAGATGAGCAATGAAAGGTAACATATATTGCCTAAACCTAGGACAATAAATGATTGGAAAAAAAGAGGTATTACATTTGGGAAATCTGCTCATTCGCAGACCACATCTTTTAAGACTGGAAAATAACAAATAAATAAATAAATAAGGGGTGAGGGGTGGTGGGGGTGAAAGGAGGAAAGAAACCCATTTTCCCACTCTTTAGAAGCTCATGCTTACTACAGAGTAAGGGGTGGCCATATAGATCACCAAAGTCAACCCAAAGCTGGCAGCTTAGTGACTGTTCTTAGCAATGCTTACATCCAGCCCTGGACATTAGAATCTGTTTAACTGAGCAAAATAAACATGTTAATCATGATCCTGGGGATTAGCTTGTAGTCTGCTTGAAAATCACTGCACCATTTTTGGCCATCAGAGTAGGTCTTTATCAGAGCTGGTTTCACGCAGAGATTAGGCAACAGCAGGGCTCTCTGAAGTGTACCCAACATACTCCCAGGGGCTTTAGGGGTCAGTGGTGAAGTACCTTGCAAACAAGCTCCTAGCATGGGTGTCTCAAAGAGGCCCAACCTGATCTATCAGGGAGAGTATTAAATTTTAGATCTGTGCCCTTTGTTCAGTTCCTTTCTTCACCCCAATGAGTGATATGACCGTGAAGAGGTTCAATGTATTCCCATGCTTCTCCCGCTCCTCCCACTTATTGCCTATGTAGATTGTAGACTGTTTGCATTGATGTTTACCCCTGGTATTTGACACACAAGCCTTGGCATGGAGAAGGCACTATCTTGGTGGGTTTGTTCTTGGGTGACATGCATAACACAGAGACAGGTGTCTCTCTTACCTCCAGCATGCGCCAACCACACCAGAAAAGCCCTACAGAAGCTAGGAGCCAGAGGGCTACAGGCTATCACAGTGGCGTATTTTTTGTTTTCTTGACCCCAACAGAGAAGTCCTCCCTATGTGTCTGAGCTAACTTCTGCATTACTAATCCCTTCTTTACATGGGGGAGAGCAAGAACTGTCTTTTGATTCTGAACCCAGTTGAGCTATCACCTGTCACCTGGGTGATATAAACATTCAGCCTACACTGCCTTGACCAGGGACCATACCCTTACATGGCACAAGGTCGGCACCCATTCCCAAATGACTTGAAGTAAGCAACTAGTCTTGGAAAGACACGTGACTGAAGGCTTTGTCTCCTAGATTTAAGAAATCTGTGCATAGGGGGATTGGAGTGAAGTCATGAAGTCGATTGTAGTTCCTGTTCTGTTCTGCGAACAAGTACACTTTAATCATTTAGCACCAGTGGTGGTAAGTGTGGCAATAGGTGTTCTGTGCACAGTAGGATGCACTCTGCTCTCAGGGAGACATTCACACTCTAGTTTGAGTAGCTCACTTGTCACTAGCAGGTACTTGTTGAGAAACAGGGCTTATGCCAAACATTTTAGTTATCTTTGCTAGGAGACTGTCATGCACATAAGACATTCACTCCTTCCTTCCTATTCCTTGGTGTCTTCCTCCAGTGACTAGAATTCTTCATGCTTACTAGCAAACAGCCTCAGCATCCCATTGTGCTACTTGAATGACATTTCCAGAAAAAAAAAAAAGGTCTAAACCTGGCTGGGGAATCTGTCTCTTTAGGGAACTTTTCTCAGTCCTTCTGCCTTGACATGTAATGTGTTGATTTCATTCCTTTCCTCCTCCTGCCGTTTCCATGCTTGTTTCCCCCTTTCTCCCTCCTTTCCTCCCCACTCATCCCTACAGGTATAAATAACAAAAAAACCCATACAGCTAACCATGCTGTGTCAGTCCCTGCTGTGCCAATTTCCCATCTGCTGCCTCCTTGCCCCATGCTGCAGGTTGAACACACATTCTGTCATGCTGAGTTGAATAGGTTGCATGTCTGTGTTTGAAATTAAGCACGTGTTGAAGCTTTCTGCTGAATCTGGGACCTGGGTTGTGACATTGATGGTGTAGAGGCAATTGCCCCTTCACAAGTGGGGACTGGATTCCATTTCACAATGCAAATGCTGATTACTAAGGAGACTAATAGACACAGGTGTGAGAGTCCTTGAAATATCAATATTGAGAGCTGGCTGGTGGCAATGTAGAAAGGGGGCTCTGCTTGATCTTCCTGTGACCAAAACAAAGGCAGCTGGCTTGTATGAGCCCAAAATGCATGTTGGTTCAATTCACCATCCTTATGGGGGTTCTTTGGAAATGGAGTATTTGCTGAAACGGAGTAAAGCAGTCATTACAAATACTAGTCATTAATGTTGTGAACCTTCTTATTCACTTGCTAAGACATCAGTAGCAACTCAGCAATGTTGCTTCCTTAGCAGTGACTGCTGGGTTTTAATGACATTGTTCTATTAGAGCTCTTCAAATCAACCATTTGAGAGCCGTCTAGCTGCTGTAGTCAAAAAATAATAAGAAGAATTTGACCTGACATCATCTTCCATCTCTTTGTCCCAGTTCTCTTCACAGGCAATTATTCATACAGTATATGTCCTGTATATAGACTGTTACTCTTCCTCCTGCAGATCTTGTGGGATCACTGTAACTTTCCCGAGTGCAAATTCCTTTATGCTGCACTGACTTGTGACTTTACTCAGTACCTGCTATTGTTATGGATGCTTTGTAAATACTTAACATGATGGTGTTCCTACTGTGGCTCTACACCTCTGAGCGTGGGGACATCATGTGTGTTACCTCCTTTATGCTTTATTACTTTGACTACGTATGTCTTTGGTAGTATGCAACTAATAACACTTAAAATCTGTCTGCTCACCCATCAACTTGTTCGTAATACACTGAAATGAAGATTTGAGTTGACTGATCCACAAGTTCAAAAGGATGGTTTATAGCCAGGGCCAATTCTGTCATCAGTCATCCAACATACTGCATCTGAAAATTAAGTTCAAGTAAAGAAATAGCTTATTCCAACATCATCTCTTAACACAGGTTTAAATACCACATATTGACACAGAGAGAAATTATGTCTGTAGTAAAAATGTAAACAATTCCATTTATACTCCTTTTCCTCATAAAAAACACTGACAAAAACTATTATATGAGGTCCTTAAAATTGTCCATGGAATATTTTGATTCCATGGACAAATAATAAGTGAATGCATAAATAAATATTTATCTTTGAAAAGGTCACCATGCTGTGACTAGCAATTTGGGTAACTCATTCTTACATCTTCTTCCATAAACTGTAACCCTGAATTAGACTATGTGGTTATGGTATATATAATAGTCTCTTATCTAAGTGGAAAAAGATAGTTCATCATGGGAACTTTTGCCTACAAACTATCCTGAGAGGTAAAGTATGTCTGGGAAAGCCATCTCACAGCAGTGAATGATGGCAGCATAGGTAATGAAAACACACTTCCTCCGGCAGCATCTCCAGACTGAAATCTTTGGGGTGTTCAGGATTTGGAGGAAATAAAATAAAGGTTCTCCATAGACACCACATTTGTTTAATGAAAAAAACATAGATCTCAAACTCTAGATTTCTCTGAAAATACTGCCTGATTTCAAACTAAATGGTGATTAAGACCCAAGAAGACACGCTTCCTCCAGAGTGCAGCCACCCATCCCTCTCCCAGATTTCTTTAACCAAAGACGTTCTGTGATGAATAAGATTGTCCTGACTTCATGAAGGAGTGAGATACTCAGGATCTTTCTGTTTGTCTCCAAGTCATATCCAGGAGCAATATGTTCCAGTTTCTTCCCCAGCCATACTCCCAAGGACTGTCAGGGAGACCTTGAGGGAAAATGAACATTTTGTAAAACTTCTGTAGATGTCCAGCATTCATGTGTGGCATCCTCTTACCACCAGAAAGGCAATCTATTCTTTCAATCGTTACCAACTTGAATTTAATTCTGGGCAGTGCCCCTGAGGACAGGAAAAAAAAAAAAAAAAGAACAAAAAACCACTATTCCTCTCTCATCACTATCCCGTTAGTTATCCTGTCCCCTACTGCAGCAAGAGACCTGCCACTAGCAAATTCCCAAACCACTCATTTATTTTCAGGGTTGTGCTGTGAAGCCTCATTGTTCAAATATAACGAATCCAGGAACTTCATGAGCTGAGCTATTGCAGATTTTTCCCTGTGACGGCAAGTGGGAACGGTCTGTACAAATGAAAGCCAGATCTCTGCTATTGCAAGTAAAAGAGCCTGGGTGAAATATTTAAGGTCTCTTCCAACACAAACCCGTCTATAATTCTATGATTCTATGATCTACCAAGGAATATATTTTACGTGTTTTCTTTAACTGTCCATCCAAAAAGTGCTGAATGATAATCAGGGGCTGTTAGGAGGCACCAATAATGGTCTTGCATTTATAAAGTACCATCCGTCCAGATGGACCCTCAAAGTACTTTATAAACTTTACTAACTGGTTGTTCCAGCTCCACACATCACCTTATATCTATCCATCTGTTTACAGCTATAGCCATATAGAGAATATTTTTCTCACCACTAAAGGATGGCTATTTCAAATTTGGGATGTAACAGATGTTTAAGAGCTCACATCACTGTAGAGTAACAACTTCATGGCTTAGCCTTGCTTTGCTTCTGTAGCTCTGTTGACTTCGTCATGAATTGAAAATAGGATCATTGAATTAAGCTGCTAAGGAAACAGGACAAAAAAACCCAAAATGGTGAGTTGGAATTAGATGATCTTTAAGGTCCCTTCAAACACAAATCATCCTATGATTCTATGATTTTCATGTGGCAAAGAAGAATTTGGCATCTCACCATCAGCCGTGTTAATATTTTACATAGATAGGTATGGAAGCTCACAAGTTCATGGAAGATCTCAGTTCCACACACAGTTCTGTCCTGGAGCTTTGCAGTGGCTCTAACGAAATTGCTTTTGGCATTCTTGGTCCCACTAAGGCCACAGGTGGATTTTGGGTAGCTGTGGTAGTTTTCCTGTTACAATGTCCACGTAGAGGACCCAGCAGAAGGGCTTCTTGGATGGGGAGTGGTGTGCAACTGGACATCAGGGGATGTCAGCCCTGTAGTCTCTCATTAGCTTATCACAAAGCTAATTTGCCCGGTTTTAATCTCTCTTTACTGCCTGTACTGCTGTAAAGTTCTGAGTTGAAGATAACATTACACTGGCACAGAAACAGGAGTTGGTAGTTGAGCCAGACAGTTTGCAGTTAAAATAACAAACCAGGGACTAGTGAAGATAAAGACACACCGAAGGGAGAAGGAGGTAATGAGGGGCATGCTGTGAGCCCCAGGGAATGGGCATACAGCTCCTCTCTCCAGGTGAAGCAGAAAAGGTTTACTCAGTTCATCCTTGTCCCAGAAGGTTTTACACCACAGTCATATGTGTCACTCGGAACAGTCATTCGACAGTTTCGTTCATATTTAGTTTGGATTTAGAACAACATTAAATTCTGTTAAGTTCCAGTCTGTATTTAGCTGTAAGAGACATTTAGATTAGACAACCCCTGCTTTCCTGGAATATACCCAAATATCTGAAATGATTGTGTGTGGTCAGACTATGACTTCTTTCTTTATTTTTTTTTATTTTTTTGTGCAAGGGATATGTGCAGACAGCAATCTCTGTGTGAAATTAGGATCCATCCAGCACCCTGTAAAAAATCTAAACTAAAAGATTAGTTGTTATCCATGATTACCATATTATTTATTATTATTGTGTGATCTTGAGGCTATGTTTGGAACAGATGGGAATCCAATTAGCTTAGTCCTGCCTTTGTCCGTTGGATGAGACATTAATTCTAGGGCCATTGTCCACCTTGTCTGAATAGATACGAGAAAAGAAATATGCTCATGGAACTTCATGGTCTTAGATGGTTTGTCACATATATTTTGTTTTCTCATGAAAGGACAGTACTGGCTGCTAAGCAACAGGGTAGCTGTGTTTACGTGTACATTTATCTATATATATGCACATATACATACATACGCAGACACACAGAGTACTCATTCAAGGACAAGAGTCCTCATCAGACTGGCTTTCAGCTGAGAGTAATTCTGTTAATTAGAGCTGCAGTTACCGTCCCCTTTCAGCTTCCCCCATCTTACCCCTCCTCTTCTTTCTTCTGTTGCAGCTATTACTATTTTTAATTAACGTGCCAAAATGTTCACTCCTAACTATAACAAGAAAAGAGAAAGACAAAAGGGCAGAAGTGAGGAGAGGATCTCTGTCGAGAAACACAATTTGTTTGGCTAACCCTTTTAGAAAAAGGCAGGCTTGTCAATGATTTTCTTTTTTGTCCCATAACCAGGGGAAGGAGCAGAATTTTTTTTTTTTAATGGGGTTTTTCTCCCAACCAGGAATAATCATGCTTACAGAGAAATCTTAGAGAAGCCTTCTGCTTGGAGGCAGTTCTCTTGCACGTCTCAGTGGTATTTTTTTGCTTGTTTGTTTCTTTGTTTTTAGGGTGTTTTGAATCCTTAGATTGTCAAATACCTCTCAATCTATCTAGGTTTTGCGAGATTTTTT
>NW_010256436.1:25211-36299 GCF_000690775.1 Eurypyga helias
GACCATTATCTTATTTCTCCACCACAAATCTCTATCCCTGGATTTTACATGTTACTTACAACATTTGATGTAATCCCCACACTTCAAAACTGATATACTGACCCCAAAGTTAATAGGTGTAAATATTCAGGATTCAAGACGGTCTCTCTGTTCCTCATCTTTAAAGCAGGTTAAAATGATTAGTTGAATACCTGTAAGGGGAGAGCGTGATTAAGACTCATTGTAGGCAAACTGCGGTGTGAAAAATACCAGGATTGAGGCAGAAACACAGGAGCAGCACTGGCAAAATTGTTGATTGAAACCGTGCATCTGCGGGTATGAAAAATGGCCTTTCAGCCAAAACAAACACTATAAAATCTATGCTTTTTTTGCTGCTGTTTTATATAAGTTGAAGTTGTCTGGGTGTTGATGAAATACCATGAGAGGAGAGTTCAGGAAAGAACATCAGCTTTCAACTAAAACAATAATGTATTTGAATTTTCAAATGTTATTATTCTTCATGGATAATAATAATCTAAATGTTTGCCAGAAACTGGAAAAAAATAATTTGCACATTTTAATTATTTGTTGAATCTTTCTCCTCAGTCACCTCCCTGTCCCTTCCCAAAATGTGTGCAAGAAATTAAAAGCATCAGAAACTAGTGTGATTTGAGCTCCATCCGCGCTGGCTCTGAGAAGATAGGAGTTTTTAAAGCCTCCAGCTGGCATCTGCCATTTTTTCAAGACAAACTGTGGAGCTGGAGCCCACTACTCCAGAGGTCCCTGATTCAAACTCAGTGGCCTTGTCAAGAGGGTGGTGACTACTTTTGCACACACGCAGACTGGCAGTTTTCTAAACCACTTTGCGCAGAAATCCTTGACTCCCATTCACATGCGTCATGCAGTGTCTCTCATTTCAAATGACATTGGCTTATTTGACTTTCAAATGAGAAAACTAAGTATCGTGAACAGATGAAGAGATAATCAAAACATCTTTGTCCAGGTTTTTGGAAACTGGTTTTGAAAACTGAAGCTCCTGAACAGTTCTGCCAGTTCTCACAATATTTTTATCATTAAAAACAACAACAACAACATTTGCTAATCTGTTTCCTAGATCTCCTGCCTTTGTAAGCATGTGAATTGATGATGATTCACCTTAATAATAATTAAATATAACTTAATTTTCTATCTACCGAGGTTTGTACAAAAGTTTGAACAACATTTACTTTTAAATTAAAAAACAAAAAATTAAAATCTGAGCATTCTCTAAGCCAAACCTCAGAGCTGATGATATTGCAGGAGGCACCATTGCTCGGATAGTACTGGCATAAAATCAAAAGTAAAATAAAGAGGAGAAAACACATAATGATGAAAGACATTCTTGTATCAGCAGGTCTGATCCCTTGACAATGCATGAACTTGTCAATGTCCACCTTGAACTTGCTCTTGTACCTTGCTCCTCACTTTTCTTACTGGTCTAGGATTTTACACTGTTTATGGGAGATAATTATTTTCCTTGTTTCTAGGCTAAATATATTCACAGTATAGTTCCTCATCCCAAAGAATTTATATTAATGACTGGCTAGGTGTTAATTCACCCTTTGTAATTATTCTTAACTATATGTTGCATTTTCTCTCCCTTTTTGCATGTTTGGATTGTTATCTATGAATATTCACTCTTCGGGCTGTGTTGGTGAGTTGTGATTGATCAGCAAAATCATATTCCTGATGGAATAAACAGACACATGTCTGTGCAAAAATGGAGTACTAAGCTTTGTTTAATAATTGTATATATGTATTTAAAATTTAAGAAGGATTGAATATTCATTGCTAATCAACACAAGTGTTTGTTGTAAGAGGAGCACAAAATAGGTAAAATTATAAAACAATTTTAGAAATAGATAATAAATAGAAAAAATTATAAGCAATTTGTTCTTGTCCTTTGAAGAAGGAATTTACCTTTTCTTATTGCTTGCACAACTGAATGGTGCATGGTTAAATGGCACCTGTGTTGCCTCCTTTAAATGGCCACATTTCAGCAATGTCCTGCTGGAATTTCTATATGAATTCCATGTACTGTGCAGTACCACAGGACATTTTTGGATGTAGCTGTGGGTGTAGTTTCATTGTGTCCAGACCGGCATTTTTAAATGGACAGCAGGAAACAGAATATCCCCAGGATAAAGCCATTTCATAAGGAAGGGTGGATGATGTTGAAATGAAAAGATCCAGCAACATTTCTTAGGGCATTTCAGGGACTTCGCCAGGCAATTCCAGAACTTCAGGCTTTGTTTGCTTATGTTTTTGGTTTAATTATCTGGAGTGAAAGGACATCTCTGCTTTGTATTTGAACAGCGACTCATCACCTGCCCTCCCTAACCTCAGCTAACAGCATTATCTCCTCAGGTCAAGTGAGAAAGGCCAGTGCTCTTGTTGCTGTAGGTGACAGGTTCAAACCCTTATAATCATCCATGACAGCCCTTGTTATACTTCTTTTTTATGAGTGTTTTTCCACCTCTTTCTTTCAGCTCTTTATACAGCAGGTTTTTGGGTTTTACATCACTTCCCTGGTCATCCATCAGCAGTTTTGTATTTCAAGTTGTTTGTCTGCCTTGAACAGTTTTCCCTAAGCATTTAACTCACATGTTTATGGTGAAACTTTCAAATCCATGGTGTTAATCTGGATTTGAAGTAAAGCCAGAAGCATGTTACAGTCAAGTGCAAGCACAGACAGATCTTTCCTGCTTGGTCTCTTTTTCTCCAGCCTGGGAGCTAGGGAAACACACACACAGACACAAATACACACCCTCCAGGTCACAGCTATATCCTATTCGTTCGGCTCAATACAATATCTTCAGCACTATCAAAATTAACAAGAAGTCACCTTAATCCTGCTCCCTCATCACAAAGCCCTCTTCTTTCCTGTGGATTGGCAGAAACTGGCCTCTTATCCTAAAAGAGAAGCAAACAAAAGAAAGGAAAAGTGAAAAAATAGACACCTTTCCCCTCTTGTATAAGCTGCACACCAACCTTCTTGTTATTGACATGTGGTTTAAAGTGCTGTCTGGCAATGAAAAAGTCACAGCAGACAACCTCTGGCTTTGGGACTTCCTGGCAAATTATTGTGCATCGCTGGCTTGACACATCTTCTCTTACTTTCTTCTTAGATTGGGGCATGATGATACCTTGGATCACAGGGTGATGTTCCCCGAAGTAATCCCTTGCCATCACTAGTAGTGTTTTATGAATGAATACTGGGTCTTCTACCCCAAATTCTCTCCTGCCATCATCTCTGTCTTGACCGGGGTTTGATCTGCAAGGGAGATATAAAGAAGAATAGTGAAAACCTGTGAGATTTGATGTTTTCTGGCCAGGAAAGAAGAGATAGCATCAGGAGCTGCACTGACTGGCAAAGAGTTCCACTTGCTGGTACCTGATTCGAGCTGTTGGACAGAAGCATATTAGGGAGGATGGCAGGGCAGAACAGGCAATAATGGAGGGGAGAAGAGCGGGCGATGGCATGCTTTGGTGGAGGCAATCTTTCCTTTGCATACACTCACACACTTGTTACTATTCAGGCTCTATAGTACATCAGCAGTGTGCTTGGTACTGTACACACAATTGTGTGTGGTCTCTGAGCAAACCCAAATCCTAGTTCCTATAGTAAGGACTACTGAGCAGCAGCCCAGAGCACCAGGGTATATGCATGGTGGATCTCAACACGCAGAATGCATCAGCCGGTACTGGCTCCTTGTTTTTATCACACACAAGTGCAGTCACAACTTCTGTGTTCTGTCCCAAGCCACCTTGATCTTGTGAAAAAGCCTGATGTCATTTAATAAAGTAATATACGTCAGCTGTTCCCAGGATGAGGTGGTAGGGCTGGTCCTCTTGGGGATGAATATGATCCAACCTTCCCGTGGAATGAGAAGTGCGGCCATGTGAATTGAGTTAAGCCTGCCACTTTACAGTGGGTGATGAGATTTTGTTGCCCGTGCCACCCCTTTGTTGTTTTTCTCAGGAGGTAGTTTGTTGCATTATTGTTGTTCCTGCTGCTGTTGTTTTAATCTTTCACAGGAGATTATATAAAACAGCCTCTCCATGAACCAGAACACATCTCTGGGGAATATGATGACAGCATCCATATCTTAAAAAGCCATAAAGTAGAGACGCACTGTGGAAAGTAGTCGTTCCCAGTAATAAGTGCAGTATGACATCCAGGAAAGATATCCTATTGTGACAAGCTTCCACACTGGTACAAATCTGAAGAAAAGTACATTTAAAACCACAGATTTTTCCATGCTTGTTATTTTAGAGAATTTTCCTTCCCTAAATTACTTCTGCAGCCAGAACAAAGCCCCTTAACCCTTGGCAGCCTGTAACTGATTCCTGATGCTCCCCAGCTGTGAATCTCAAACTGATTTCTGTTGAAGTCCCCATCACAGAGAACATCCCCTAAAACAGCAGCTCCCCTGCATTCTGCAGGATCTGTACCTTGGTGTACTCCAGCCGATGTGGACCCTGACCTTGCTGGGTGAACAAGCTGTTAAGGCGTTTTCTTCCTCCCTGATGTCATGCAAAGATTACTTTCTGGACTATATATAGTAGATGGGAGGCCTGATAACAGGCTTTTTTTCAGGTCTGGCAGGAGCTGAGGCAGGAAGGGAGGCTAACCAGAGCTCTGTGACTGCTCAGTCACACAGGGACAGAAACAATCTCTGACCATATATTTGCAAATTGTGCTGTACCACAGAGCAGGGTGCTCATTAGAAACAGCTGTATTTGTACCTGGAGCACAGAGGACCATGCTGCTGCATCATCCATACTGCAGCCCAAGAGGTGGAGAGGGAAAGTTTACTTTCTCTGCTTCTCCACTAATCCAGGCCACTAAGCTATAACTACCTTGGGCCACAATGAGAGGGCTGAAGTGTCACCTATATCCCTGCAGCCAGTTAGCGAAAGAATAAGAGACTCCCATCTGTGGTTGAGAGTGCCTAAGCAAGATGACATACAGCATCCAGTGAATGGAAAGCCCTGGGCACTGTGCAGGTCCGTCTTTCCAAATATGGCCCTGTGTGCCTCAGTTTCCCCAATGTGATCAGTGGTCAAATGATGCCAGCAGCCACTGTCCTCAAGTTCTATTAATGAACTCCAGGACCATTAAGAAAAGGGTCACTATTACAACCCTCCACAGCAAGGAAAAACACATTCCCAAGCAGGGAGAGTGTGGAAGGCCTAATGAATATTGAGCAGAGCACTTGCTCTGCACTAGCTTTGTCACTGCTGGGCAGCCTTGCCCTGACAGAGCTCCTGTCCAACCAGGGACGTACATCCATTCATCATTTGTCCTAATGCAAGCTTGGGAGTTTTAAAGCCAGGGCTAAATCAGACCATCTTAATTTGCAGGTTTAATGCATTGCATATTATCCATATCCTTCCTGTGGGATTTATCTTGATTAAGTGCTAATTTGTAACTGGTGGTATAGGTAGTGAAGTGACTGATGAGAAGGGTGCCTGGGCAGAGAGTCTGTGTTTTGGCAGAGGTGCAGACTGGGGCTGGGAAAGTGCTGTTCCCACCGCAGAGATGCAGACAGACAGCACATTTTATGCACACCCTCCTCAGCCTGATAGACGAAGTGTCCAGAATGGTTTCGCTCGGGTTATTCTTCAGCTGCAATGGAAGCCAGAGGTCTACTGTGAGTGAGAGGACTAGACTCACACAGGTTTTTGGCTGTACTAAAAAAGTGTGCGCCCGGGCTCTTGTATAGTTCTGTCTGTGCAGAACAGCATGAGCCAGAAAATGCATAGCTGCTTCAGATAACAAAGTGTAGGCATCCATTTACATGTCTCAGCTTGTACGTCTTCGACTGCATGTTGAATGCCCATAGCTGAGCTGCCCCAGCCCCTATAGTGACACCAGCTCCTGCCCAACCCCTCCCTCTGTCCCGCTGCTTCCACTGTGACCAAGAACCATCTGGGATAAATGTTGAGCGGATGAGACCACTTTAGACATGATAACAATCCTAATTTGACCACAAAATAGCTCAGAGAGCGTATCAGCAATATGAAAAAGCCTCTTAGAGATGGGCAGGGCTTTTCAAGGGAGCTAGGAAGCTGTATTTCAGGATACTTTCACTCCACTGACCTTCGCTTTGGAATGAGAAACAAACCTGCTGCCTCCACCAGACACACCAAATCTCGGATCAATCTACAACAGCATGTAGATTTTACACTGTTTGAGGAGAAGCGACCTTTAAGCAGAAATGGGTTCTCAACTTTTGCTATCACAGCACTGGCATTTCACTAAAATAAAAGCCTTTATTTCAGCTGCTGCTTCAGTATCTGAAATTGTGTCTAGGTTTGTAACCACCTGTCCCCCACAATTCATAAAAGCACACTGAATATATGCATTAAGCAAGTCTTACACCCAGAAACACACACACACAGAAGTCAGGTCAAGCTATTTCATTGTGCTATTTTACAGAAGAGTGAAATAAAACTTTACTCAACTTTCTCCAGCATGGTAATAGTAAACCCAAGGGAGGCAACCAAAAGTCTTAATTTCTGTCTTATGCTGTACAGGGGTGCTCTGCATTAGCAACAATTCTCTTCTTGGCTGTTTTTCCTAACACTGAAAATAGTGGACAGTTTCTCAGATGGGTACTGCTTCCTTTTACTTGGGTAACTAATGATAGCAGTCGAGAAGGAAAGGGGGTGTTGGGTAAAAGGAAGTTAATTAATTTCAGGGTTTTTAATCTCTTTTCTTTTGTACCAAACCATAAAACAAAAATTCTTCGGGAGCCAGAACATGTACCTCCAGTAATCGAAAGAGAGGCAAGGATCTGACTAATAGATATTACGTTCCATTATATGGTCTTGAAGTCAATAAACATTAGGTTACCTTCATGCAGTGAAAAAAGACCAGATTTATTAAAAAATCTTATCTGGAGGGTTTGCATTTCAATAGGATGTGAATTTGCATATTTTAACAATAACCTCCCATCATTCTGTCTGATCTGTGCTCAGTTGGCCATACAGATCACTTTATCTTGAATAGATTATCACCGGTTTAATAAACCCTTCATAATATGCAGGTATAACAATGGTACTTCATTGGATAAAGGAGGTATTAAAGTTCTTTTTCTGGAAATAGGGGTGGCCCAGCTAGTGATTAACTTTATACCTCTGTACATCCCTGTGCTGAATACTCGATTGAAGGAGAGTATTCCCATTATTCACATTCAAAACAGACCAGCACTTCAGAGCTCCTGTTAACTCCACATTGCCCATGGCAGCTGTGCTGATGTGGGAGTCAACAAAGCCAAGGTTTCCAGGGATGATATCTTCAGCAGTGACCACTACCTGAGACATCAGCAAAAGGTGACACTTTTTCCCCAAGATGAATCCTTCTCAATGTACAGAGTGTGATCAGTGTTGAGCTGCTTTCATAGAGGAGGCACCTTATCAGTCCTAGGTGGAAGTAGGGTCAACCCACTGCTCAGCAAAGAGCCAAAAAGGCTTCTAGGCAGAGAGTTTATATACCTCATTTTCAACAAAAATACAGAATTATTCTTCCTTGTCTCCTCTCGCAGGCTTTGACTTACTCTCTTCTTCCACTTTCCACTCAGAAGCTCATTTTCCAGTGGCTGCCCTTTGCAAGAGAAGGGTCCATCCCAAAACTCCTGTATCTTGTCTTGTCATCTCAAAACATTTGGTTGGTAGCAGCACGTCCAGACCTTCCACAGGAGCAAAATGAATTGTGGCTAAATCACAGGCCTGGCTTGTGACTCCTGCAGTCTCCAGGGAACAGGCTATTATTTACACATGCCTGCCATTCCAGGCTCCTGACCACTTTTTTCATGAGACACAGGGCAGAGCATTAGTGGCAGTGCCCTAGACATGGGAGCAAATATAATTTTCATCGTCTTGCAATTTTGTATTTCTTCATTTTTGTTTCTTTATTGATAATTGCACCCTGACTTGGGGGGAAAAAAAAAAAAATACTCTTCCTCTCTCAGGTACCCAGTGCAGAGCAGGCAGCTGTGAGCCTAAACTGTTCACCATGAAACTTAGACAACTCACAGGCTACTGTGGCATTAAGCTCAAGATGTAGACCTTAATGAAAGGTAATGTTTGTTCAGGACTAGACTTCTGGTCATGCAGCCCTGGGATCTGGACTGCCTCACATCTGACCTGCTGGGAACACGGGAATAATGAATTTCGTGGCTCAGCGTGTATGCAACTTTAGGAAAGAGAGACTACGTCATACACACGTTCCCCAAGATACTCTTGAGAGCAACTAAAACTTTTCACACTCTCTCCCTCCTGTTTTCTTTTTCTGTGCTCAAGCTGTGTTCGTGCTCATTTTTCCAAAGCTCCCATCATGAGCTTTTTGCTTCTCGAGAGCCGACATGCCGGTGTGCTGCCTGACAGTGGGAGCACAGCAAGGCTAGTGAATAATTGAAAGTTATTGACCTATAATAACCTGGCATTATTGACCATAAATGATTTAGTTAAAGCACACACACACACATGCACTCACCACCTCACGTGAAGGAACTGAATTTTGAATTCTCTTTGTCCAGCACTGGCTCAGTGGAGCTTGTCATGGGGGGAGAGGGACATTTTGGCCCAGCATGAAATTAATGTTAATCAAAACAACATTTCTGATGATGCTTTAATAACATAACATTCTTGTGGGGAATTAGCACAACACCTGGAAGCACCAGAAATTGTCCCAAGTCTTTTAAGTAAAGCTCTGTGAGGGTTTAAACCTTTCATGAACTTCAGCAAAGTTCACAGATTTTAAGGCTGAGGAGAACAATTATCATCAAGCAACCTGACCCCTGCCTTAAGGTAAGCTAGTCACTAATGAATACCAGGACCAATAACTTGTCATTGAACTGGAGCACAACATTTAGGAAGAAGGAAAAACATCCAGTTCTGATGTTAGACTTCCCACTCCCCTATCATTCTTAATTTCTGTTGAGCCAGATCTTCTATCCTGTGGTGGAAGTGCTAACATCAGCTCCTTTGGATCCACAGAATGTTAGTCACCCTGCTGGAGAGCCTGCCCAGGGTTCATTCCTGGCCTCAAGCCCCCATCATCTGGTTGGATCTGCAGGGTCAGACAATCCCCATCTTCGATGAAATCCCAACAGCTTCCTGTGTCTGAATGGAGCCCTGTAGTAGTGCAGATGTCTGGGCTGGTGAGCTTGGCTGGGTCAGATAAAGATGTGAGCAGCTAACTGTTTAATTGAGCCAGATCTCTGAATGAGATATAATCCTAGCCACTAGCACAACTGCCATATGCCCTCCTAAGTTGGCTGTGTTTGTGTCAGAATCTGAATTTTGTGGCTGGCCCCTAATGTGGAAAGTTCTTGCCCAGCTTTTGACAGATGAAACTTCGCAGCTTGGACCTGTTCCTGATTATCTATCAGTGCTCAACAAACAGCAGTAAAAGCTTCTCATTAGCTTGTGAGTGTTGTCCTCTTTATACAAAATAGCCAGGCTAGCTGTGCCTGGTTTACTTAGTTTTTCAGGGTCAGATGGATGAAAGAAAGATTGTTTTGGTTTCAGATTTGCCTGACTTGGAGTCTTGAGAGATGATGCAAGAACAAAACTTTTAACTCTCAGCAGTTCTGACGCCTGGTACAGAAGCAGCTATGAATTGGTATTTATAGAACAGAAGTGTCAAGACGGAGGGATTAATTCACTTGCTTTTACAAGTTGAGTGCAGATTTTTCCTACTGACTCCAGCAGGCAGTGGAAGCACCCATAGTCCAAACCCACTGCAGACGGGTAGTCACTGGAGTCAGAGGTATGACCCAGTCTGTTTGCTGCAGTAACTAACTTTTGAGCACATTTTAAGTACCTAATGAAGCAGTCTTCAGGGAGTAAATCCTTAATTTGTCCATCTAGGAAATTGGGTCTGCATAATTAAATTGTCTAAATTTAGGCAGCCAAGAGCTCCCTCTGGAGGTCTCCCAGCAGTCCGTTTCTCCACACGGGCAAGGCCAGGCACTTAATTCAGGAAGGCATTTCATGAGATATCTGATTTTGTAAAAGCTCAGTCTTTGCATTAAGCAAATAAGATCTCTCAAAAAAATTCCAATTTTCCTCACAGTATTAGAGCTAAACTGAGGGGTAAGATCAGCTGGTAAGAAACAATTTTCTCTCTAAAGTCAGGTAAGGTACATCATAACCTAGGATATAGCTTCTTTGCGTTTATAAAATCACTGGGAGCAGTGGGAGAAGCTCAGTGTCTAATCTGTATGTGCACATTGTCACTTACTCGTGCTTACTCCTGAGACTAGCCCAAAATATCTGACTACAGCGGTACATGACACCGTTGTCCAAGATGGCTTCCAGCTCTGTCCTTCCTTCCTTTCTGTATAATTGACTATTATACTGGCATTATCTGTGCCTTGATACCTTGGATTTATGGAGCCTCTAACAAATATAAATTCCCCTTTGCACACACCCCATTTAATCAAAACCTTGCTGGTTTAAGCAGTCTGTTTTATTAAATTACCAACCTATGAAGCCATTAACTCAATTAGAACAGCAGTTTTGTAGTCTTGAACAACCAAGGGGTAATACTGCAAAGGTATACGTTATGCAGAGTATGGCACGTTATAATAACACCAAGAGCTTATATAGCATTTTAGAACTTTACAATTTTGTAGGAATAATATCTAATTAATCTTCACAATGGGCCTTGAAGGTAAAGATTACTGTCTAACCCCTTTTTCCATGGAGGAAAGTAAGTGGAGAAGAAGATGATAGGTAATAGACTTCAAAAAACAGTTCAAGGCCATATCTTTTCACATACTCCATTCACATTGAATAGACTCCAGACTTTCCAAATTGCTCCTTTCCTTCTGAGAAAATCAACATGAAGTGACCATTACCTTCTGTCTCACGTTGGTCAAAAAAATGGGGTGAGGTTTTGCCTGTATTCTCTGGAACAGACTCAAAACGGAGTCAAGCACCAAGGAACTTTATTTGCCTGACAACAGGTTTGCAGGTGCAAATGGAAAAGAGAGAAAGAGAAAGGAAAGAAAGAAAGAGTTAGTTGTGGTAGCTACCACTCTGGAGCTGCAACAT
>NW_010256436.1:36329-54040 GCF_000690775.1 Eurypyga helias
TGAGCATTCCACCCAATGTGGGTTGTTTCTGTTCTTTTATAGGATGTCTTACTGCATATTAAGCCTCTTTCTAAGAACTGCTTTGCTTAACCACACTCACCACCGGTGCTGGTGCGCATGCCCAATACCGTCACTAGTGGGTCTCCAGGAGCCACAGGTGGTTTTCAGGGGTCTCCAGACCCCTCTGTCTTGCCTGCCCTGGGCCTGGGCACATGCACCAGGTGTAGGTTGTTTCCTGGGAAAAACAGGAAACCTCTGGCCTTGAAGTCCAACTGGTACTCCGTTCAATGCAGTGGTGTCAGCCAGGGGCCCCAAGTTTCAGCAATGCTGAGACAGAACAGCTGATGCAATTTCTTACACCACCCCTTGGCTCAACATTGCTGTCCCAGGGATGGTTCTCCATGGTGGCATGAATGATAGAGGTAGAGAAAAAAAGAAGGAAAAGAGATAGCATGCGACACGATAGCTAACAACATCCAATAATTAACAACATCTAATTAACACTAGCTAACAATTATGTTCAACTAACTTTACAAACCAAAACATGCTATAAACTGATTTTATGGTTCTGACGGCTCAGGAGAAGAAGAAGAAGAGGATTTACAAGGGCAATTGCAAGGTGTGTATTTACAAGGGCAAAAAATCAGTGTCGCAAGAATAAGTAAGGCAATAGCTAACAAAATCAAGGCTCCATAATAAATCAGTGCAAGAACATACACATAATCCATTCTTTTTTGCAGTTTCAGTGGATTGAATTGAGTGATTGTGGCCCTTGTGGTCTTCACAGTATGTTGCCCTGGTCTGTTGGAGTCGGGGTCATCATACGCAGCAGGAAAATCGATTTCCGCACCCCCTTAGCCTAAAATGCATGTGTCATCTGGGCCTAGAAACTTCTGTTTCATATTCAGGCAAAGGTAAATGAGCAATAACACTATACATGTGCTACCATTTTCTTATACCTTCCTTCCCTATCTCCATATTGTAATGTGTAATGAGCTGGGTTTATTTTAAAACATCTCTTCCTTTTTCATGGAGTTGGAGGGACAGGGAGGGAGAAGCCAAAGGGACATAGAAATCATATAGGAGCAGGTTGCACCCATTACACATAAGCACCTTTTGTAACTGCCTTTAGTTCTAGCTGTGGTTGATGTCTTATGCTTTCAGGATGCTTTCAGGAACCAAACAGGCACGGTTTCAGAAGTCAGCGCAAATTCATTACCATCATTTCCCACAACTGTGTTAACCTAAGAAATTTTACTTTTCACTGTCAGGGTAGAAACACCCACAAGTTCCCCTGCGTCACCGTTACCTGATCTGACAGCAAACAACGAGGATTGTCACAGGAGCTCATCTGACTAGGCCTGGGCAGCTGTGAACTTTCATGCAGAGACTACAAAGAGGGAAGTGTTTAAGGGGAAAAGTTGTTGTATATAGGGAACACGAGTTAAGGTTAGTATAATCGTGGTAACAAAGTATAGGGCAAAGATCTTCTTGCAGAGCAATATCCAATGCTAAAAATAGACCTGTTGATCTCAAATGATTGTTACCACAAGGTGTGGTTTCCTTGCTAAATAAACTAAATGAATTTCCAGGTCCATCATACAGACACAACAATGAGCTGCTGACAGTAAGAGCAGATCCTAAATGTAAGGAATTTGTCTAAAGATTTATGTGTGTATATTTTTGTTTTATATAGTTTAATCAAAGTATTCCTCTTTTCTTTAATTTTCAGCAGAATATTTTTTTTTGGGACAGCTTTATATATTTTTACTAGGTTTTGAAAAGTAAATAATGCAGAATTAGAGATGATGAATAGAAACAGGAACTGGATTTGAATTTGAGAAAGAAAGTGACAGATTTAGGATCAGTATCTACTTTAAGCAAAGTAGAGGGAGGAAAAAAACCAGCTTAAAACTGTGAAAAACAAATAATGCTTCTAATAATTAACATTGCCTATTGTAAAGATGCATCAATCATAAATTATCTTGAGCAATCATGTATGATACGATGATATAAATAAGACTTTATTTTCATGTATTCAATTTCTTTGAACTATGTTTTGAGCATTAAGAATTTTCTTGTATTTCAGAATTAAAATTCTTGTTAAAAAGTTGCTCAGGTCCAGAAATTGAGGATTTAAAGAAAACACCATATGTCAGGAGACTGATAGTAAAATCCCAAAGGCTGGAACACTGGCAGTGCTTGTAAGCAGAGCTAGATCAGAGTTACCTTTAAATACAGAGTTTTCCATTATAACCCAATTCAAGGAATTAATGGGTAGTTTATTTAAAGTAGATGATCTAAAAAAATACACCCCATGATTGTTCTCAGTGGTCATGGCTCTAATTTATCTCATTTCATATTTACACCATGTACCACCCAATTCACACCGCAGACAGAGAAAGTACAATCTGGCCCAAATTTTCAAATATGCTCAGCACCCAGTGGACCAAAATCTTTTAATTATCTGTCTGTGTATTTAAGAACATCCTCTGTTTGAAATAGCAGGTTCCTTAAGCAGTGTGATTTCTTGCTCGGTTTCCCTCTGTGTGGTTTTTTTCACTCTCAACATCACATCTTGAGAATATTTGTCTGCCATGGTTTTTGGAAGGATGCTGCCAGAAAGCAGCAAGCCTTGTTCTCCTCCGTGCTGGTTCAAACATGTTAGTGCTGCTTAGGCTTGCTACTGAGCCACACAGAAGAATCAGACCCTGGGAGTTCAGACATACTGTAAAAAGGTTAATGGCTAATACTGCCAGAAAGTTTATAGCTCAACTTCTAGTGGCTCTGATCAATGCTCCGTCTTTAATCAAATACCACAACACTAGAAGTGAAAGGAGGGAGGAAAACGCAGTTGGATGAGTTGTCTCTTCTCGATGAGGCCTCTCTAGTTTGCCTCTACCAACTTTATTCAAGCTGAACACGCAAGAAAGGGGGTCAAGCCCGCAAGAAGGTGAAAAGGAAATGGGGTTGAGGAGGAATGAAGGAAATAACTTGGAGCTATTGGCTGTGATGCCAGAGGTGGCATGCTGCTTCTGGCCACTAACAGATGTGGACAGGTGAACCTTTACACCAAATCAATCATCATATTTATTCTAATTGTATCGTAATAGTCCCCCAGGAGCTCAGTTCAAATGAGCTTGACATTATTAAAATTTTAATGCCCAGTTTTCATAGCTGAATGAATATTTAAAGGGTATGTCCCAGGCTTAAGTTATGATGATGAAGAAATTAATGGAATGTCTTGTTTAATGCTTTGGTACATGTTGACGCAAAAAAAAGAAAAAAAAAAAGGAAAGTGGTTGTTCAGGGATGAAAAGAAAGAAAGGCAATGTTTAGACATAATTAGAAGACGAAAGCATCAGCAATGCATTAGTATCAGACATTGCTCTTGTTGGATAGCTTTCACCGGAGAGGAAATACTTGTCTTTTGGGATGAAGGAAACCAGAGTGCAGTCAGGGGCCAGAAAAGAAGTAGCTCCACATGAATGACAGATCAGGAACTAATCCCTGGGAGTCTCTGGCCACATCCCTACATGGTGGAATGAGATTTCTAGCCTTTGCTGGCTGGAACAGACACAGAAAATCACCTTTGTCACCCAACCAGGGTGTTTGTTTATTGTAGGTATCCAGATCAACTTTGAAGGATGGCATAATTAATCAGTGATATTCATCAGACTGGTAATTATGTTATAGATAATTGTCAAAACATAGTATAAGTTATGCATAGATGGGAGTGAGGACTAGCTCCTTTTGAATTGGAGGGCCTGATTCTGCACCGACTGAAACCATCACAAGGAATTTCAGTGACTCTGAGATCAGGAATCTGAAAAGATTGTGGGGTTTTGTTTTGGGTCTTTTTTTTAAGCCTTACGTGTTTTTCCCAGTTCAGGAAATGTTTGGGATGGTAAGGATTTTTGTTTTCTCCTCTTCCTGAAGACTGTACTAATATGTGCAATGTTCCTTCTTGTACTTAATCATTTGCTGTTAGGAACAGAGGACTAACTTGGGCAGCAGGATGCGCTTAAAATCCCCCCCTAATATGCATTTCCTATCTGTAAAAGCGGGCTGCAGAAAAAGTTAATGCTCCAAGTCCTTTCACAGAAGATTTTTTTTTAAAGGGGCATTGTCAAAATAAGACAATTTTATTCTTTCCAGGAGTCTTTCCTTTTTTTTTTTTTTTGGTAATTTTCCTTTCACCTGTTCCTTCAGGAACTGCAGCCCTGATGTAGGGAACAGCTGAGGGGTTTACCTTTAGGCAAGGTTTTCACATATCACACTTGAGGTGTAATTTCAAATCAGTTTAGTCAAATCAGTGCAAAAGTTGGCATGGCTGCTGTTTTCTGTTGAAATGGGACTTATTTCAGATTATTTTAAAATAATTAGACTATATTTTTCCATTAATAGAACTGAAAGGAGAGCAAAACCATAACAGCTGTATAGTGATATGCCTGGAGAAGGAAGCTTAGAATGCTTCAGAAATGCCACAGCATCCTACCTACAATAGGTTAAGGTGTGGTCCTCCTGGGGTGCAGGACTGAGGTAGTGGCCTGCTGTATGTTGTCCTGCAGCAAGCTTACTCCACAGATAACCTTAACCTTTGGGAGAAAGGAATTTAGAGTGGGAGGAAGAGAGTGAACACATGTCACCCTTGTAAGCAGGACCAGTGTTGGAGGAAAATCACTTTCTGGCTCAGAGTGGAGGTAATCCACTAGCAAGGAAAACCCTGCTTGCAACCTTAACCCTGTGACAGTCTCTTCTAGTTCCTGGGGAGACTATGGTTTAATTCAGGCCCTGAGGCTACCTGCACATTTATATCAGTGAGAGTGCCTTTATTTCATGATTCTGGCAGTGGGTGAAAGCAGCTAGTTAATTTACACTGCTTACTCAGTTGTTTGTTAAATGGCAGTGCTGTGGAAAGCATTTCTCTATGGGCAAAAGGGCTGGCGGTGGTTCTTATCTTTGTGGCCAGGCATACAAAGCCACAAGCACAGAAGGTCTAATCTTCTACGATGGATGGTGGCCAAGCTCCTTTTGCACTCAAAGCAGTGAAGTCAATGGGAGCTTGGCCTTGCCTAAAGTCTGTAGAGTCAAGCCAAAAAACCATTAGTGGCAAAAGCAGTGTTTG
This sequence comes from Eurypyga helias, assembly GCF_000690775.1. Classification (NCBI taxonomy): domain Eukaryota; kingdom Metazoa; phylum Chordata; class Aves; order Eurypygiformes; family Eurypygidae; genus Eurypyga; species Eurypyga helias. The sequence continues at coordinate 41,458 of NW_010256436.1, forward strand.
GGTCTTGCTTCAGAAGAAGAGATAAAGCTTAGAGAGAGAAGAGCACAGCAGGGAAGTGCCAACAGCCAGAGGTCATGGGCTCAGGATAAGGAAAAGACGAGAACAGATGTTCATCTCTAAGCAAGGGAGCAGGGGTTATGTCTATAATGCCTTGAGTAGTACATCTGTCTCTCTGGCCTGCTTGCTTGCCCTGCTCACGTCCATGCTGAAGAGGCCTCTGGCCTCTGTGGAGTATGCCCAACACGCACAAAATCATGACATGCCCCATATGCAGAGAACATCCTACCTTCCCCCTTATCTGCACTTCCTCACCAAGGTAGCTCCTGAGAATACTCCAAACTGTGCCTCTGCCTGGATGAACACCAGCTGCAGGCAGTGTTGGGCAACCTACGAGCAGATCAGCATAGAGAAGAGCATCTGTGAGACAGCACAGATACAAGATCTGAGAGCAAGCTTTAAACAGAGCAGGGAGGGCACAGATAAACCTACAACCACAAATGCCCGAGCTGAGAGCATGTTGCAAAACTGATCTAGGACCCTTGGCATATATTTGCATCACTCAAGTTCTATATTGCCACGTAGATACAGTTATTTGTTGGTTATGATGGATTGTTTAAAACTATCTTGGTTGCATCTATACGACTAACTTAGTATGCATAGATTGTGCTGCCTCTCTGTCCCAGAAGAGTTTAGGATTACAACTTCTAGGCTAAAAGATAATTTGGTTGCTTTCTACTACATGCACGGATTGGGCTAATAGCAAATGCCAGGGATAGAGAAGAATGATTTTAGATACAACATGATCTGGGCACATTTTAAAATTGGATGCAAATTATCTTGAAATAAACTCAAGTGGGAAATTAGAAGTGAGGTAAGATTGTGGAAAGACTTATCCTATTGATATTAGGGAAGAAGAGGGGAAAGGACAGCAAAAGACTTACTTAGTTTTATATTAGAGCTTGATGTGTTTATGAACAGAATTTCACATTGTGATTGCTCATTGTAGCAGCAGATAACTGGATATAATGGGCAGGGTGTCCCTTCAAAACTTGTACCTCTACTGTCAAGATACACAGACAAATAGACACTTTCATTTAGCTCAGCATTATCATCAGGCCAATCCTCAGACTCTTGACATGCTTGAGTATACTCACTGAATGTCCAGGGGCTTCTCACATATGCAAGTGGCCTGGGACTACAGACCATTTCCCAAGCTGAAGTCAGCATCCACCAGGTCCCCTTCTTTCCCAGGACGGAAAGGTCAAGTGCAGAGGCCAGGCAAGATCTTTTAGTGCAAATAAATACCAATCTGGATGATCAGGGCATCACTACCTTAGGGCATGCTGTGTATGTACAGTGGAAAGTAGACCTATCAAACATAAATGTTATTATGTGACTGACCAAAGATTTAAAGGGATAGTTTGCTGTCTCCTCAGATTTGCATATGAAACAGTACCTATAAGATATGAATAATAATAATTAAAAAAAAAAGAAGAAGGTAATGCTGTCTCCCTTGTTTTGGAAAACGAGGATTTGCTGTTTCAATCGTCCTGTGTTTTGTTCCTCTTACTGCCCTCAAGCCTGCCGAGGATTGGGTTCCCCCATTACCTCTCCCTACTTTGTTCAAAACCAGGGGCACCGTGAGGTTGAGTACTACATTCTCAGCTTCTACAAGTACAAAACAAAGGATTTATTGGATAGGAAAGTTTTATGTTGCTATTAACAATATCAGCAGTTTCTTCAAACTCAAGCCCAAACTGTTTAACATGGAGAAAGTTTTGGATTCGAAGCCATAAGCATCTGCATGTGTACCTGAACTGGATTTAAACCCCCTCTAGGTTCATCTACATACACAAGACAAGTGGAAAAATGAATCAATAGTTAGACAGATGGATTATAATGTGTTTTATATGATATATAGAAAATAGTCTCAGAGTGCAGGGATGGCCAGTAGCAATCATTCTCAGGGGTAGGCACCAGAGCATTGACTGATTTGTAAAGGTCAGACCCTTCAAGATTTTTTTTTCATGTCTCATACGCTCCTATTGTAGGTCTTCTCAGTTTTTTGTGTACATGTTTATGCCACACATCTCATCAGGCAGGGAAGAGGAAGAGTCTATACCCAGATAAGGTTTGGGATAGAGTAATTTCAGACACAATGCATTGCTACCATGCATTGCTACCATGCACAAGGCGAGCCAATGTGATTTTTTTCACTGAATTTTCTAAAACATTTCCTCTCCCTACTCTTTTGTTGATCCAACGTTGTATCAATTTGCACTTCCCACATAAAACTAGGCCTAATATTCAATCACACAGCAATTCATGCAACCACAGCACTTACCTCTGCTCCCATAGGTTTTTGCTCTATGCCTTACAGTTGCAATATACAATAACAAAAGGCTGGATGTGTAGCTAACCTATGTTGAAGCAACTTTCCTGATTCTGTAACATTCACAGAAATCTCCCTGAGCTGAGGACCTGGGCCATAACTTTGTTTTTTCCTTCAGAGAGAGGAGATTGCTTTGGATTCACTCTTGTGGCTATCCGGTTTAGATCACTGTAATTCAATTATGTCACTCAGAATCAGGTACAGAGTGATTTACTTGAACTTTGCAATTACCACACGCAATTCAATTGCAGGTGATTTTCTTGGCCTTTCCAACTTTGACACTAATATACTTTGCATTTCCTTAGGGTCTTCAATCACAGCAGGTTTTGCTCAATGCTCTAAAAATTATGACCCACCAATACAAACACATTGCTACCAGTACCTTTACTTACATCAATAACTGTGTTGACTTCAGAGGAATTAATATTGCGTACATGGCAGACCACAAAATGTTGGCAGAAGTGGTAAAATGAAATTCCTCTTAACATTTTGGGGGCACATTTTGATCAGAAGAACATTTCTCACTGAAGAAATAAGGAATAACCAGATTTTCTTGAAATTTCAGGGCGATTATTGCACTGTTCATAATCCAATTAACACCTGAGGTATGTCATTGAGATCACTAAGAACTATGTGGCGTCTTTATGAAGCAAGTTATTTCAGAATGGAATTTTCTTCTATGAGGCTAGCCAGCACCTACAGAGATGAAGTAGTGCCCAATAAGCGTTTCTAAGACCTGCTAGCTCACATCAGCACCTTATCCTTTGTGATTAGGTCACCACAGCGTTCTATTGTTGATTTAGAGGGCTGATTGCTGAACAATACCAAACACAATAGAACCTTACTGAGCAAGAACAGCTTGTTGTTTGCCACTATATCTGCCTATGTAATTCAGGCATAGAAATGACTGGATGTTTGTTTGTTTGTTGTTTGTTTGTTTAACACCAGCATTTAGGTACATTTGTCATCAACCACCTTCATGGTATATTAGGGTAGCTTTATCTTCATTGTACAGAAGAGAAAGCGGAGAAAGAGAAAAATGTAATGATATGTCCAAATTCATCCAGAAGACCAAATGAGTGCCAGAAATAAGCCTTGTCAGAGGTTAGCACCTCTACTTTCTCCACTGTACTAGACAGGTTCTTTGGGAACTTCAGGAAACATGAACAATAGAATACCTTTCCTCACAGTTGTTAATACAAAGCCTTAATCAAGACCCCCAGTTTGTTCTCAGTAAGTACTCAGATTCCTTAAGCCCTTTAAGGAGGGGTGGAAAGATTAGATTAGATGAACACTGTGGTCATCTTACATGGTCATAGATATCTTACAAGCTCTAGAATCACTTTTTATCTCCTGAAGTGAATTCTTTCTTTAGCACAACAAGCAGATTCTCTCCAACACAGCTCTCTTCTCCCTGGGACATGATCTTCTTAACAATTAGTGGCATTTCAGAGGTCTTCAATAGTCTCCTCTTCTCACTTTTTGTAGTGTCTCAGATCATATTTGAAGCTATTATATTTATCTCCACGTTATTTTTTATTTTCCTTTCTTCTTCTTTTTATTACTGCATTTGTCCATCCTAAAGACTGGTAGATCGTTAGTCCTGTCTAGAAAAAACATTAATGACAAATGTGAGAGTGAGTGACACAAGAAGGAACAGTGAGAGGAAGAAAGATGGACACAGTGAGAAATCGGCTGTCTCTGTTTCCTAGTATTCTACACCAAGTGATCCTTCTACCTGCTCTAAATTAATATCAAAGCCAGAGGGAGCAGAAAATGGTTCATGGTGGAGAAAACGACAACCTTAGGAAAAAAAAAATCATGATGCGGAAAAGCGTCTGTCCCCTGTCTAATTCCTGCAATGGCCTGTAGCTTATGGTGCTGAGAAAAATACAGCAGCAAGCTCTGACATTTCATTTCTTCAGAGAATTGAAAAAAGGGCTTGCTGTAATTCATTGCTTCTTGTAACTCAAACTCTTTTTGCCAGGAGTACCTGCGCTGTCTTTTAACAGTGGCACCATGGTGGCTGTAATTGGACATGAAAAATGATGTCGTGTTTCTGTTTGCAGGGAGGATTGGGGTGGGGGTAGTTGGGGCAAGTGGCAGTCTGGTGTGAGAGGATGACATCTGGCATTATTTGAATGGGTTGGCTTTAGTCAAAATGAAGGAAAATCCAAAATAAAGGGTATGAAATATAACAAGTACCATTATCTTGTCCAAGGTGTACAAAGGTGATAGTAAAGGTGATTTTCAGCAGAGATGAATGGACAAAGGATTGAATGAAAATGAGAAGAGTAATGAACCTGGAGTTCTAACTCCTACATCAAGCCAAGCACTCATGACATTTGTGGAAAAAGGACATGCAACAACTTTTCATGAAATGGTGCCAATTCACAGCTGTAATGGTACCCAGTGCCCATATTTCCCAATACAGACAAGGAATCTGAGACACTATTTTCTCCTGAGGTCACACTGGGCCACACAACATTCATAGTTGTGGATAAAACTCTGGTTAGTCATCTGCTTGCCACGCCTTCGAGAACTGGGTCTATCATACATAACCAGAAACCAAAATTAATTTTTTTGGCTCTTGTCTAAATCCCTTTGTGCCTCAGTGGTCCTCAGCACACCTCCGTTATGGCATTGCTGTTAAGTGAGGCACTTAAAATTAAATATGTGGGCAAATTGGACTCTGAATCATGAATGAGGATAAACATATTGTTCTGATTTATAATGGTTTTGTGACTATTAGACATTCTGCTACTATGATTTCAGGAATCTCCATGGTTTATATAAATGATAAAATTTTTTAGTCAGATCCTAAGGCATAAGAGGGAGGCTAAAGAGGAGATATACTCTTTCTGGGTTAATTAAAACTAAACCAGTATACTTCTGTCACAGTGACAGCACATCAACAATCGTAGAATCACAGAATGGTTTGGCTTGGAAGGGCCCTTAAAGATCATCTAGTTCCAACCCCCTGCCATGGGCAGGGCCACCTTCCACTAGACCAGGTTGCTCCAAGACTCATCCAGCCTGGCCTTGAACACTTCCAGGGATGGGACATCCACAGCTTCTCTGGCAACCTGTCCCAGTGCCTCACCACCCTCTCCATGAAGAATTTCTTCCTGATATCTAATCTAACCCTCCCTGCTTTCAATTTAAACCTGTTACCCCTTGTCCTGTCACTACAGGCCCTTATAAAAAGTCCCCCCCCCAGCTTCCCTGTAGTCCCCTTCAGGTTCTGGAAGGTGCTGTAAGGTCTCCCTGGAGCTTCCTCTTCTCTAGGCTGAACAAGCCCAATTCTCAACAACAATATAGAGTAAGGAACTGTGAACATATTTCAAAGGAAAGCACAAAGAACATCCATGGGCAGGAGAGAGAAGGACCATTGCAATGGAAAGAAATGTAGAATATCCAAGAGGAAACCCTGACGTAATTCATTCAGTCCATCTGCCACTTCAAATGCTGGATTAGCCTACCTAGGTCTTTCCCTGTGTTTCCAAAGCTCTTTTGGAGGTTTCTAGTGATAGAGATCAATAAAACCTCAAAAACATATCTCTAGTTCCCATAATCCTATGTGGATACCCATGATATTAATGAGATTTGCTGACTAGCAAATCTTTTTTCTCCTAGTACCCTCTCAGGGTCCAACAAGACAGGACAGATATTAATATCAACAATCAGCATTCCTCCAACCACTATTCATAAGACAGCAAATTGGAGTATAAACTTTGTTTTCTCTGCATTAAACCCATGAAAATACCCAGCTGAAGGATAAGCAGAGATCTTGAACCTCTTTATTCCCTTTTCCCAAAAAAGTAATTTCCCCAGGCTGCAGAGGCCATTTTATTTCCCCACAGAGCCCTTTTTTTACTCCCCACATCAGCTGCTTGCTCCCACAGTATCTGTGTAAGAAAAAAAAAAAAAAATTCTATAGATGGAGAGAGGAAACTTAATTATTTCTCTTTCAGTGTTTCTCCCTATAATTGGTGTCTTTCATGTCAAGATGATCTCAATTTGTATTATGGGCTCCGTGCAGACAGCACTTTCTCTTTGGTCTATAAAGAAATTGTCAAGTGTATAAATCATAATGTACATTAAATTACACTAGCCTTTTACTTATTAATTTCCTCAGTTTTTATTTCCTCTGTTGGATGCTCATTCCCTCCCTCTTTTTTTTCTTTCCTTTTTTTAGGATTGTCTTCTTTTTTTTCCTTTCTTGGGGATTATCTTTTTTTTTTTTCATTACCAAATCTGAAAAAAAAAAAAAAAAGAAACCCAAACCCACCAAAAAACCAAAACGCAGCCAAAAGTATTATTATCCTCTCATTTTTGCTAAAGGTTGTGATGATCTCTTCTGCCTTTTGAAAACTGACCACATCCAACCTCACAGCAAGTAGGAAGAGGTCTGTGTAATGTTTCTAAAGACTGGATCCCAAGCTTACTCGAGTTCAGTGGGGATTTTCGTAGCCATTAGCAGTCTTCGTATCAGCACCTACATTGGTAGATTTATGGAGCATTCTGGATTGCAAAGCTATGTCCTATTGGGACGCCAGACATTGCCTCTCAGGTCTGTATGCGGCACACCCCCTATAAATTCTTGGCTACTGTGACTATTTCTCTGGCTGACTGCTTGGGATGCAGGTACTGGCTGTCTCGGAGTAAACACCAGGGACCTCTGATCACCATCCTCTGACCACTGGAATTAGAGTAGCCACTGTGTCCACATTAGGAACCCATAATATATATTGTGACTGCAGCTATCAAAGGCGAACATCTCTCAAGTCAGTCCTTGGTACATGGATGGTGGCAACATCAGCCTGCTGTAATCTCAGCCCAATCGCCTTGGTTGAGCGGCTGGGGGAAGTTAAAGCACAGTAACTGCGTAGTTTGGCTTCATTATCCTGTGCATGAAAAGTGGGATGGGGTTTGTCTCACCTAACTCTAACTGCATAGACTAACTTTATGGTCAGTGGAGAGGAACAGGCATTGCTGAAGACCAGTCATCCTTTTCATCTCAGACAGCAATCTTAAGAGTGGCTTAAAATCACACTTTTTAGACATTTGGAGTTACACAACATCAATTGCCCTTCCCACCCATGTGATATCAGATCTTTAAATGTCTGTAAGAGATAGCTGTTCATCTGTCGTTACAGGAGCCCTATGGCAAGATGTTTATCCTGCTACTGCTAAATACATCACCTCCAACCCTGTTAATACCTTGTAATACATGTGTCAGCAACAGGTCTTTGCAGTTGCAGCAGCAAAGTTTGATACAAGGTTTATCCAGTACCAAATTCATTGTTGGTTTTAGCACTTCAGCTGTCCAGAGTTTGTTGGATGATACAGGCATACAGGAGAGCAGAAATTGCCCAGTAGCGTCTGGAGACATTGATCCTTCTCTTCCAAGTGCAAGTCTAACAGTAGTCAGTTTATGGCTAAGTACATTTTCCTCTTGAGACAACAATGCAACAGGATCTGCTAGGCTCTCCATCATCTTAACCTACTTGTCAACCAACTGGATAACTTTTTATTACTAAATATGTGTGCAGAGCAGTTAGAATAAATCTAAATGGTTATGAACTACTTTAAAAAAAAAAAAAAAGGAAATAAAGAAAAAAACCAAACCAAACCAAACCAACCAACCAAACAAACCCCAAAACCAAACCAAACCAAACCAAAAAAACCCACAAAAAACCTAACAGCCTTTCTACCCAACTGTGATTATCAATGAATAAGGGAGGGACAGTGTCACCTGAACACACTCTGTGACACTCATTGGTCAATTTGTGATCTGACATTACTGGGAAGCAGTATGTTGGGAGATTCCCACTGCCTTCTGACTTCCTGCTCCTTGTGATGCCTGTTTGAACTTGCAATTTCTTTGGCTGCCAGATCTAAACAACAATTTCATTCTATTCAGGATGGTCACACACACAAAGATATTTTGAGTATGGTTTGCTGTAAGTAGCATGGAGGAAGAAACATAACATGGAGGAAGAGTCAGAGAAGGACTTTCAGGTTAAAATTTCAGCTGATACAACCTCCATCTCCAGCAATTAACAGGAGGGACATATCCTCACCCCTGTTCACTAGATACCCACAGCATACTAGTCAATGCCAGTGAAGATGATCATGGACATCTGTTGCCCTCTTTCCCGGGAGTGAGCAGCTCTGGGGATAACGGTAGTTCCCCAATGTGTTGAGAGAACAGAAATCCTCTTCACAGCATGACGACAAAGGTTTTATAGGTTTTATAGTTGCCTATGTTCTGGTGTGAGAAAGGAAAAAGATATTTAAAAAAGCAACAAAGGGAGATGTTTTGACTTATATCCTGCCTTGTCCCTTCTAAAAAAAAAAAAAAACCAAACCCTCAATAGCTGTCAATCCTGCAGCACATGGACAAACCAGATTCAAATCCCGTTCCCCAAGTACAAAATGGAGTCTCCTATGTTACAGGTGACTCTCCTACTGAGATAACAGCAGAGGTGGAATTCACTTTTCAATTTTCTTTTCATCATGCCAGTCTCAAGAAATCTTTGCAATTGAGGTTTCACTAATCCTGATGTTCTGACAAAGCATTTCTGCTCTGACACAGTAGTGTTTCCAGAGGAAACTCTTAGAAATTTTAAAAGTTATGTTTAAAATTTTATGACCCATGCAAAATGAGTCAGACCCCCCTCATCTTGAATCTCAGTGTGCTTCAACAGAACCTTTGTCACGTAAATGGGGTGACACTGATTTACCTTGGACCAAGAAGCAGCCTATAATCTGCGGTTACTCCTTTGTTTACTAATTGGTTTAACACACACACACTCCACACACAGCACCCCCCTTCCCCCTCCCACCCTGTGGAGTAGATTCTGGTAATTTCTATGATGCAAAGTAAAAAATCAAAGCAAAACTGTGTATATGAATGTTTGATTCCACCATTCATTATGCGTTTCTCTTTGCTCTTTGTTACAGATGAACAGACCGATCCAGGTGAAACCAGCGGACAGCGAGAGCCGAGGAGGTAGTTGACTGCTTTGCTTTCAGCCACAGTGCTAAGTATAATTGTGGTCTCTGGCTTCTCTCAGGCAATGTGCTGATCAATTAGTAACGTAATCACTGCCAAAGAAATTCCCTCTGCAGCAAAGATTCTCTTTATTAAATCTCCTTTACTTCATCTCGCTTTCCTCATATTCAATTATTATTTGATTTTAAAAGGCAGGCAGGTGCCAGCGATTGCCTGGGAAACAAATAACTGCCTCGTTAAGAAGTGAAGCATCAGGCACTGACTTAACAAAGTTTAACAGCAGTGATGGCAACAAGGTTTTTCAGACCTATGGTGGGCTGAGCTGCAGAGGGGTTTAATTTTGTTAGGATAAAGCAGGTATTTTACGGTTTCTTTGACCATGTTGTTTCTACTTGGACTGAAGTAGCTCTGCATTTGGAAAAAGCAAATTCTGAGGTAGCAGAGTTTTCTGCACCTGTATCAGCTTATCTGGATAAACCTGTTGTGGAGGCTGAAGACTTCTGTCAGTCCCAGGGAGTTATTCAGGATTTGCACAGGTGTAGTTGAAGTCAGGAGTTGGTCTTTTCCTTTTCCACCTTGCACAATGGATTTGGAAGGCTTTGCTAAGTGACTCTTCAATAGATCACTAGTGATAAGGTGTTTTCTGTAAAAGGTTTTCTACCAGAACTGATGTGATGATATTTCACCCTAGTCTTCTAATAGGGGCCTCTTTGTCAGATCAAATACAGACTTCCCTGAGAAAGTGAGATGGTACATTATGCTGGATAATTTATCATTCTGCTTATTTTTCTTATATCTGTACATTTATATATATATACCCATATATAATGACATGGTAAGTCCTACCTCTTTAACCCTATCTTTTTGTGAAAAGAGAGGTTTTTGCCCATATATGCAGTAAAGACACTAGTGCTTATATATCATATAAATGTTGGAGTAGATTTTGTCCTTTAGTAATGATGTGGGTCTTAGATGTGTGAACGCTCTTTAATTTCCACCTTGAACATCAACTCTTCCTCATTTATGGGATGCCTATTTTTGTGCTGGTATTAGTGGAAATCCCCAGCAACAACTACTTAAAAGGAGTAAAATACCTCACAGACAAAAGACACTGAAATTGTGTTCTTTTTTCAGTTGAAAGCTTTGGATTGCAGAGGCTTTGACTGCATCAGTGTGAGGCTGAAACTCTCCAGTGACTCAAGTCATTGGAAGACTTTGTATGTAGCTTGTAGTTAAAGGGCTGGTGTTACGGAGTGGTGAAACCGGCAGGTCGACAGAGTCTCTATAAGGAAGGGCAGTGGTGTGGTGTAATTGTAGAACATGAGAATTGTGTGTTGGAAAGGTGCCAGGAAACTCAGGGATAAATATTGCTCTTTTAGAGTCTCCCATAAAAGAAATTCAGAGGAATTTTTTCAACACTGGGCAGAAAGTATTTGATGGGCTCTGCGATAGCAAGTTCTGCTAACAAGGACCACGGCATGTTTCTAACCTACAACAAAGACACGTCACATCATACTGCATTGTCCGGTGTTTTTTTAACAGAACCAGGTCAATTTACCCCCTTTTCCTTCTCATATGATGATTTGGCTCCATTTCTGAGTAAGAGTGGGTAAGCCATGGGCAGTTGTCAACGCAGATCTCCTAGGGGAAAAGGGAAAGGCTCAGCTGCCTGGGCAAATGAGGGGACATTATGCACATTCCAGTGGAGTTTGTGCCGACAGCGAGAGTGAAGGGAGGGCCTTTTGTCTATTTAATTAGACATACCAAAAAATAATAATTAGGCTGGCCAATTTGCTTAGTGCACCTACAGGGTATGTAGCTCCCAATCACTCTTTTTTAATTTATTTTTTTTTTTTAATGCAAATCACTAATAAAGAACACATGCCTAGCTTTCTGGGAAGGGTTTTCAACTCTTTCGCTAACAACAGCTGCTTTCAGAAAAGGTGGTTTGAACTGCAAAGGGCTCTGGTGGCAGTTTGATTCTGCATTATTCGTCACACCAGTGGTTCCCTCACCATTGTATTTTAGCTAATTATCTCCCCAAAAGACACAAACCTCATCTTTTCTCACATTCTCTGCTCCCATATTGCTCTATTGGTGGTGATCATAATGCAGGGGCCAAGCAGGTGCACTCATCATTGGTGTGAAAGACATGTTGTACTAATTCCCCAATGACAAGCTGCTTCTGGGCTGGTGGTGTTTGAGGATGGCATGACTCAAGGGCAACTATGGGAGAAAAGAACAACTGGCACTCAGGGGAGGCATTGTATGAAAACTTACGTTCTTCACGAGCTCACCGGTTAAAGCAGGCACAGCAAACAGAATGTTAAAAAGGAGGCCGTGTATCTTAGGAGCACATCAAAAGACTTCATTAGGGCTGCAAGATAAAGGTCAACTTCAACAACAAAGAAACTTAAGTTGTAGCTTATTATACCCTGTCTGTGTACCAGGATGGGACGTGAGGCAAGAGGGGGGCTTGGAAGGTCAAGCAGCTCTTCTGCACAGCACAAGTCTTTGGTCTGCCCAAAGCCCACACAGTGAACACACCTCTATCTGCTAGCTTATGGGGAGTTTTGGTGCCAGGACAAGGTATTAAAGAAAGAATGCAGTGCTCTTTGAAACTGTAGTGTGTGAGGAGGCTTTTACTGGCAATGGTGAGCAGTGTCCTTCAGGAAGTGAGGTTGTATTTTACATCAGGACAAATAGTTGCATTCCCCTAAAATGTGAATCTCTGACTTTTCCAGTAAGTTGTTCCACAATCCAAAGCTGATGGAAGTCCACAATTTAATGGGTTTTGTCCATCTTGAACCCTTCCTGTATCCTGATTCCCAGTTGGATGAAAGTGGGTGTGTGAGCATTTAGTGTGTGAGTGAGAATTTAAACTATCAGACCATCTACATTCGGAGAAGAATTCAAAATGTTGCTTGGCACAAATTACATTCAGCCCCAAAAAATGGAAATACAGAGTGTCCCTTATTAGTTTTGCTGGTTTTATTATTTTATTTGTTAGTCCCTATGTTGGACTAGGAGCAAGACAAAGAGTGCAATCCTTTTCAATAAAAACTGGCATTATTTACATTTACCTAATCTCACAGGAACTAGGAAAGAATGTATTCTCAGTACATTTCTCTAGGGAAACAGTCTAAATTAATAGGAAAATTTTGCATTTT
>NW_010256436.1:54052-56175 GCF_000690775.1 Eurypyga helias
TTCCCTGCCTTGAATTTGTGTAGTCAAGCTACAAAATGTTATATGGGGTATTCTCTCTAGAAAATGCTTCCTGAAGCTTCAAATACCTGATCAGAAGGTCAGAGTCCTTTGACATTTTATAGAGACTTTAACAGTGATGGAATTGATAAAATGTGATAAAATGGAAACAATTCTGTATTTCATTCTGAAAAATCAGAGTGTAACTGTAGCTCTATTAAGGGTACCTTAAAACCTCTCAATGACCTTTGTGTTGCCCGAATTTACCTTGACTGTACAGAAGCTACTTCGTCATAAATTAGGTAGTATGTTTGTAGGGGTGTAAGATATAGCTCAATGCTGAATTCTGAACATGACAAATCCCAAACTGATAGATTTTTCTATCATTTTCACCCTGTTTTTTTATTATATTCAGGTCTAAAAATGGTCTGTAGATTCCAGTGACTTAAAGTTTTGCAAACTCAGGCAAAGATTTCAAGTGTATTCTGTGGTTTGTGGCAAAATTTTGGAGCTATTTCTTATTTTGCCCACAGTATCTCTAGCTCTCGATTGTTGCAGCTGGCAGCGTTAACCTATGATAAATGCAGCCCTGAGCTCCCACTAGGTTGTACAGGGAGTAACATCTTTTAAAAGGAAAGGACTGTCCTACTACTCTAGTTGTGCTCTGTTAATGATGCTTAGATGCTTCACTTCTCTCACATTTTTCTCAAAGGACAGAAGAAGGTCTGTAAAGGAAGGCATACAAAGATGCACAGTGTGCTACTCAGGCCCAGTGTTGTCTCTACCAAGAAATACTTTGTGGTGGTTTTGGGGTACCTCTGAATTTTATGGAAGAGATACAGAAGTTTCCTGGACTAAAGAAAATGAAAAAGACAGAATTCAAAGTAGTTTAGAGTTGAAAGGGTGAAGAGTCATGCAGAAATGGTGTTGAGAGAATTACAGGAGATTCTGCAGTTCATGACATTGCAGTGTTCTCTGCATGCTAGATTTCTCTAATCTACTAAAGCTTCTGTCTGTGTTTGTGCTTTCAAGGAAATTTATTTGTGTATGTTTAGGGGAGGTGTGTTCAGTGTGTCTTTTTTTGTTTGCTGTTTGGGGGACGTTGACAGCAGCAGCTGGAAGGTTTGGACTTCATATTTCAACTAACTGCCATTGTTTCTGTATCCATTGCTTAATGTGCAGGCTCTGAAACTATCTGCTTGGTTATGGTTTATTCCAGCTTCAGAGCAAAACGTCCAAGAATTCATTTACAGTTAGCAGCAGAACAGTGGTGCCTTGCTCCTGCATTATGATGTTTCTTTTTACTCCCTTCCATTAGCTCAGCAATGATGATGGGCAAAAGTGGCCTTTCCATGGTTTCTAAGCCCTATTTTCCTTTGGAACAAAAGTCTGGATCTATTTCTTATTTCATCCAAGCCATTTCTAACTCTCACTGGCTCTCTGCTGCAGCTGGCAAGGTTTGTCTGTGAGAAACACATCCTCAGGTCCCACTACTTGGCATTTAGCTGTTTTCCCTTTAACTAAGCAAAATTCTGTGGCTTCTGGTGATGTCCAAAACCTCTCAGGAAGCTTCCCACCCAGGTACTAGCCAGATCCAGGCCTGTTTGCATGCTGAAATTAAGTAAGACTGGTCTACCTCCAGCTGAATTTGGTTTCACATTAGTGTAACAATTCCATGGAGAATTATTTCCTTCTTTGGAAGCGCTTTGCAAAGAAGAGGTTTTGTTGCTCACCAGAAAGGTCTGAGGAAGAGAGTTAAGGGTAAATAAGGAGATGGCAATCTTGGCAGAGCTCAGCATCTCTTTCCTGCACTCCTGGAGGTTAAGGTACACCTGCATGCAAGAAGTCCTGAAGTCTGGGACTATGCACGTGTAGAGATGAACCTTTGTAATTCTCATCTCTTCCTTATCTCTGAGCCACATGTGTTTCCTGTCATATCAAGCTCTGTGAAAGCCACTTTACCAACAGTTCCCTTCCTTGTACCTTTGGTGGGCTTCACTTCCCACCCCAGAAGCTGGAGAGAAGGCTGAGGGAATGTCCTGTTTCCAGGTAGTAATCCATACAGATTACATTTATGTGGCCTGCCACAGCTTTTTCTTCAACTGCTCACTTCTTTTTCTTTTATG
>NW_010256436.1:56197-70684 GCF_000690775.1 Eurypyga helias
CAGATGGCAGTGGCAAACACCCCAGGAAGACAGATAATGTTCTCCCTTCCCACAGCTGGGGCAAAAGATCCTGAACACAAGTTCTTCTCCATGATCAAGTCCCCATTAACTCTTTCAACATCGTCATGATCCCAGTATGACTCTCCCTAATATTTTATAGCTTGGATGGACCAACACACAGACAGGGTCTTGCAAAGATCACGCAACACTGTGAGCTGTTGCTGCAACCATTGCACTTGCAAGGCTAAGACTACCATTTGGACACTAACAGTTCCTGTCTTCATATTTTATGAGGTCTAAGACCTGTGGACAAACCGTTTACCACACCCAAGGTCTCAAATTCCCCATTCTTTCCCTCGGTGCATGCAGCAGTTTAAACAACCTCTCTCTTTTTCTTCCATCCCGGTTTGAAAGGAGATTTCCCACTCCATGACAAATCCTCCTCCTAAGTCTCATACATCTCCTCTTCCTAAGATTTTCTCCCAACATGATTAATCATATGTTTTTTACTTTTCTTGCAGGAGGAATTAAAGCAAAGCAAACCCATGCCCAAATCTAAATATCTCTATTAATTACTTATCCAATAGTAAAGAGCACACTAGTGCTGAGTTGCAGTATCTCTGTGTGAAGGGTAGAAAAGCAATGACTTTTAAAAATAATCTAATATTCTGTTTAAAAAATCTGCTGGGAAAGGAGATGAGATAATGAGAGAAAGGAAAAAAAGAAAAAGAAAGAACATAACCAAAAGATCCAGACATTAAGCTGAGAGACAGATTTCTTGCCTCAAAGGCTGGGGAAGCATCAGGACCAACAGAAACCCTTAGTATCATTGACAGAGTGGGCTCCTGAGGAATGTCTGTCAGAGATGCTATAGTGTTGAGAGTGACATGTTGGTGCCTGGAAGTGTACTCACCTCTCTGCTGATCTGGTCAAAGGCTGGGGAAGGACCTGGGTCTGGGACCACAAAGGCCACCTTAGACATCCCACAGTCTTGAGCATCACTCTGGACCCTTCTGGTCTATATGTCCTGGTTTTCTTCCCATGTTAACAAAGAATAATCAAGTCCAGAGCAGAATCAAGAAACTCACCCAGATTTGGACATTATTTCTTTATCTCAGTTCAGGTGAACCAGCGTCTTTGAAATTTAGATCCAAGCTTTAGAATTTATTGTGTGTGATGGACTAATGCTAAAGCTGCTGGATTCAAAGAGAACCCATCCACTGGATTTTATTTCAATTCTGAATGTCTTTTAAAATCTGTAGTGTTTTCTCTTTAGCTCTAAGAAAAACCTGATCTAGAAAGACATTAACTACTTGACGAAATCTTCTCTTTCTAACTGTGGCTTGTTGTGGGACTGATGGGAAATGGAAAATTAAAATCTCCACGTCTATTATGGAAATTCAGAATTGCATGACCCTACTGAGAGCTGACTGTGGCCCTCACAGCACCGTAGTTTCAAGCAGGCTGAACGTACTAGCATGCAAATGGATCAGTTAACTCAAAGAGGCCCTGGATGACCCCATTCGTGCTCTCCACTGTCTGGTAAAACTTATTTCTGGGGGAGAAAAAAGCTTTGGCAGATCCTTGTGTGCAGTGTCTTATATCTGATGACACTGCTGAAGGCTGATATGCTCCACTCCACACTCACCTGCTGAAAAAAAATAAAGGACATCAAACTTTTGTTCATGTCTGCCCTTTCATTGTGATTGAAATCAATGGAAGTGTGCCCATCAATAGGAACTGGAAAAGATCCACAGGACATTGTGTTCTAGCACATGTCCTAAGGACAACCTTTTCAAAATCAAGTATTAGGGGAAGAAAAGAAAAAAAAAACTCATATTGCACATTTTTCATAAAGTATCTGTAGTCAAACATCTTACTGACAAGGAGTCTGGAGGAGAGCCTGGGGAGAGGCTGGGGAGCTCATTGCCTTGAAGTTTTGATATCAGTTCTTTTCTCTTCTACCACGTGACTTTTGATCAATTACATAACTTCGATTCCCTTCTCTTCCTCATACTTCTTACAGTGCCTTCTTAGGTTGTAATATGTTTTTATTTGCTTATTTCTCGTGGCTAGAACATTTGGCATTCATGCATGTCAGGCTGTCAGTGTCATAGAGCTAAAACACGAGTGAAAGCATGTAGCTGTGCTCAAAATGATCTGTACAGGACTAAAAATCAAGTGTGGTGGATGGTTGAGGCACCTCACACTGCATAGTGATATTTGAAGTTTTTTTCAACAACAGGGCAAAAATGGAAGAAGTGATGGGAGGAGAAGAGTGGAGAAAATAAAAAATATAATCCTATAAAAAATTCTGTCTTTGTAAATACAGCTCAACCTCATAGGTGAACTCAGGGACACATTACAATCCTAGTATCTTTTTTTAATGTAAAGGTTGCTTGTCAATGGGTTTTTATACAGCATTAATAATACATTTATAGATACGCTCCACAATTAATTGCAAAGCATTTATGGCACTGAACAGTTAGAATGCATTATGATAATCACTCCTCATGCATTGACTTTATTGTAAGGGTTTTGCTGATCATTATAATTGGCTTGTTATTACACAGGGATATAATAACACCTCTCTGTATAGTAGTTTATAGCACATCAATAGCAAATGCATTCCCTTTATTGGAAGCAATGTGCATTTTATTAGAATATAGCTGAATAAGTGCAATCCATGTAGACAAATGAAGTTTCTAATGAACTGTCTCACAAAAGAGTCGACATAACAAGCCATTTATTATGTATTTTTCTATTGACGAACTTGTAGTTATGGTTACATGGGCATTTCTTTAAAAATTGGAAGACATGTTTTGCTGTTCTTTCGAAGAAGCATTTGGGGGAAGGGAACAACACACAGGCCATATTTTTCTGCCTGATGTTGAACAAAGTAAGCATGACTTATGCTCACACCTTAGAGATTTAATTCTCTTGTTTAGACTTTTCAAGCTTCTTTCTTGTGAATTTGGTCTGACATTCACAAAGGTTCAAAATATTCTCACACTGAGTCCAAGTGCAGGTCCTGGAATGGTGATACACCAGCATTCCCTATTCAGACAGCAACGAATTAGATATGAGAAGCTTGGTGTAGTCCTTACTTCTGTTGTGTGGGTTTTTTTTCTGTATTTCACCAAGTGATACTTTAATGAAAATGTAATAATGGGCAAGGCCTGTAATGCATAACATCTCATCTTTCTCCCCATATCACAATGCCATTGTTGCTGATTGCTGTACCAGGAAGGCACAGGTCTTAGAAGAGGTCAGGTACAAATGTGATGTAAGAAGGGATGACAAAGAGAAGAATTAGTACAAAAGAAACAGATATCTGGCAAAAAACACACTGGTTTCAGGATGCTTAAATCTGGAATAAAAAGAGACATGTTTTATAGTTAACAACAAAAAATACTGCAAGGTATGCAGAGATTTCCCTTGCCTGTCATCATTACTCTAGGTCTGAATTTCAGTTCTTCCTTGCAATTTACAGTTGCATGCATATGACATATACGTAATTAATGTGTATTTGTTTATTCATCTAACCCCAACTGTAATCAATGTCAATCAAGTACCTAAACACTTTAAAAACACTGGATCTAGATAAATAAGTTGTTGTTTCCACATCTGGTACAGTTCATACAGTTATACTGCTGCCTAAAGTATTGCCAGGGTATAAACAGTCCAGTGTTCAGCACATAATGCTGTGTGCATGACTCTTCATGACTGTGACTTGTTTATTGCATGCTTGCAAAGACCTTTGAGTCTAGAGTAATCCAGGGTCTTTCTGGAAAGTGAGTTTTAGTGTGATGTAGGAGCTAGGAAGTGCCTGGACTGTAGTCAGCACCCTCAGTACACTCAGCTGTTAGCACAGAGAGTTTACAATTGAGCAATTTAAAATAAGACTAGCTCAACACTGCAGTTTCGATGCAGCCTGAACTCTCTTCTCTGAGAAGGAATTTCAGTGAGAAGGGTTTTGCCCCTTGTCTGCTGAGATCCCAGATTATAGTATGACAACTTGCAAGAAATTTCAAGACTTGGGAGATACTGGAGGTCAAGAAAACTTTCCTCCTTGGCATACACAGCATTTTCCAATTGCTATATATATTTTGCAGTATGTATGTGAAATCGGTTTGGGAGGTAGAAACTCCCAATGTAAATAATTTAGCGCTCTGAGTAAACTGTATCTAGTGCTTTTACCCAGAAACAGAGCCTCTCAGGAGCCTTGGACTTAGGGACAGAAGAAATTTTAAATAGGGCTTCTGTGCCACTGCCCTTAAAATGTTGTTTTAGGCAGGATTCACTTTGCCTAGTTTTATCACCTAAATGTTATGCATATAGTCTAAGTTAGTCATCTAAGCTTCTCCTATGGACAGAGGAGGGAAATAGATGTTTCCAAACTGTGACTCACCTCACCCCAAAAGATGGGATAAACGGTGCTTGGAAGTTTCTCTTCTCTCTCTCTTTCCACTGAATCTGGAATGAACCTATGGTAATTAACTCAGATTTAGATATCTCACTTTTAGACACCTGAAGAGAGGTAAGATGAATCACAACTTTCACCTTTACATGCCACAGTTTTCCATCTGCATTGTATGAATGATGATACTTGACTTTTCTGACACACTAGTTAAGATCTATGAATTGAAAATTTCTATATAAAAACTATGGATTGTAGGAGATGCTGGGGTTTTGTCTTAAAAAGTGAAGGCATCTTTGTCCATTACTGTGTTTGCTTCATAATATGTGTTTGCATCCCAATTAACCTGAGCAACAGATATAATCCTATAAAATTTAATTTAACTTTAAAGTCAATTGCCATTTTCATTTTTGTATTTGGGTTTCCTGACACTCCCATTCTCATGTCTGAAATAAAAAGAAAAAAAGTCTTCAAATTAAAAGCAGTGTGTATCATGAGTGTCTTTAAAATGTTTTTTTCATAATTAAGAAAAATATTTTTATCTTTAAAACCAGCCTGTTTTGGAATCTATGATGGAAAATGAATATGGCCCCTTGTAATATCATTTGTAGAGAGGTAATTTTCAAGGCAGCGCTGCACTGAAACATTTTCCCCCAGGGAGGATAAACAGTTGGCTTCAATTAGTGAGGGACTGTTTCCTTTCTTTTCAATTTTAAGGGCAGTCTTGCAGCCTGATCCTGCACAGAGGAAAAGAAAACTCTACACAGAGCAATACAGTGCAATTTGGAAGACTGAAGCTTAACTTCTTGCCTTGCCACAGATTTTCTCCTTGACCTTGAAGAGGTTACTTAGGGTTAGAGTATTATTCTCACTCCATTTCTATGTGGTGACAAATATTATCTTTGACTGTTTGAATAAATACATAAAACTGGTCCAAAATCTTGCTTCAATTCCAGTTTCCTTCTGTAAAATAACATTGGTTCTGAAAGGATGCATGCATTAAAGGTTATTAGGTGCCCAGGATATCTAATCACTAGTTCTACAGAAGTAACTTGGTTAGATAAATAGAGGTGTTCAAAAGTGTCAGAAGTGTTTCACTGCTCAAATGTCACACAAAGTCAATGGGTGTCTAAATATTTCCTTTGAAAATCTCCCCAAATAATGATGTTCTTCCAGACAGTTGGAGCCAACTCTGTGGGGCTGATTCCTCTAACTTTTACAGTGAAGTCAGACTCATTTCTGTAGGAGATACTGCCTGCTCATGCTTCTGGGAACTGCAGCAGGACATGTTCCATACGAGGGCAGGTCTGCTTCATGAGTTGATACTGCCCAAGAAAGAGGACTAGAAGTATGTTAAAAATAAAGGATAAGTAACTCAAATATGTAAAGACTGGCCTTAGTGGAGGGATGTTTTTTTGTAGCATCAAACCTAGTATCCAGGAATTCATAGCTAGCAAAACACTTCCTGTCCATGAACTGACATATGAATAGTAATTAATTTCCCCAATTCTTTAATTTATCCATCTCTAAAGTCACTGATGAATGGCCAGATGCATTGATTACAAACCACAGAATACTGACACTTCCAAGCAGCTATCCAATTAACATGAAATTATGTTGCCACGATGTAAGGTACACTGGAGGAGTTGATTTCTTGGATTTTTTTTTTTTTCCAAAATGACTACGACTATTATTATTATGAATAGCTAATGAAGAAGAGATGTGGGAGAATGGGCCAGAACCTCAGGCAAGGGGGAATGAAGATAGCATGGGTTTAATGACTTTAGAGATCGGACTGAACCAAAGCAGTCTCTCCACTCCCTAGATCAGAAATCTAATTATTTACTATCTATCTTGCAGCAGTTCCTGGGAGACCAGTTATGAACCATGACACTAGGTTCATTGTACAAAACAGAACAGATGGAAGCCCCATTTTCCTTAAGAGCTTACTCTCTAAAGATAAGATCAGATACAACATGTGGATGCAGACCTGTCATATATAGTGAGTGTCTTCTCAGATGTGAGAAAAACATTATGCTGGGTTGTGAAACTGGGAGTGAAACTAATACCTCAGGACAGGGTCTGTGGAGTTAGGATATACCTGGGGAAAGGAAACATTAAGGTTGGCTTTCTAGCACAGCTCTTTTTGAGGAAACATCCTCTAAGACGAAGCAGGTGACATCATGAATAACATAACCAAAACCTTAACTTAATAGCGTGGCCTCCTTCTCAACAAGGACCCTCCTCCTGCACACTCACACCATGTCGAGCATATTTGATCACAAGTAGGTCCAAGAAGCTCTGTCTGGTGCACAGGTTTGTTAGTAGAAAAGAGACTGAGGACACACTGCACTGACAGAGATCCTGTTCTGGCACCGTGCCCCTCGCTATAGGGGAGACAGGTCTGTGAGTAGTGTGGGAGAAACAAGGGTGCAGGAAGAAACTGGGATATAGTGGTCCCTGAATACTAACTGTCTCTTTTCAAGGAAGTCTTCAAAGGGACCAGAGCCACCTAGAACAAAACAGGGGTCAAACATCATGTCTCGCAACAGCAATTCAAATCCTGATGCAAGTATATTCTCCAATGTTTGCAATAAGCTGAATTTATCCCTGTCTCTCCTTGATCTCAGTGTGTGATCCAGCACTCTTCCCTGGTATTACAGGCAATGTAGTTTTTATTAGAGCCTGTAATGTTCTGTTATTGAAGTTTGGACTTTGAGAGGAAAGGCCAAAACACTGGAGCACTAGCCATTCTTCTGGTGTTTCTGGCTAGATTAAAAGGAAATGAATAGGTTTTGGATCTAGAAAGAATTGTTAGATCTCATTTAACCTCTTGCATAAACCGACTGTAAAATTTCACCCAGTCATTCTGTGCTGAGACTTCTGACTTTCGTTTGACTGAAGAATAAAGAATTTAGCCAGAGAATGACTCTTCTGAGGCTTCAACACAACTTTGATATCAAACAAGTTGCAATTGCAGAGATAAACTTTCTGAAAAGCTTTTAATCATTTTAAAAATCAGTTCAATTAGTAGAAATGCAATTTTGCAATCAATTATGTGTAAAAAACAGAGATAGGATATATTTACCAACACATGAGGGGTAATGTTTCCCTTGAGAAAAGTTTTCCAGGTTTTTCTGAAGAGACCCTAGAAAAAGCACAGCAGGGGGATAATGCTGAACAGGTGAAAATCTTCATTGTGTCTATGGGCAAAATGGAGTTCATTCCGGGCACTGAGAGGGAAGCTTCCTGGAAAGCAGATATTCAGATGCAAAGGAATCAATTTTCCTGACTCCTTCTTCATGGTCCCAGATGAGCAGTGTTGTCATTTCCCCCACACTGCATTTCCATACCAACACAAATCATAGAATCATAGAATGGTTTGGGTTGGAAGGGACCTTAAAGATCATCTAGTTCCACCCCCCCTGTCATGGGCAGGGACACCTTCTACTAGACCAGGTTGCTCCAAGCCTCATCCAGCCTGGCCTTGAACACTTCCAGGGATGGGGCATCCACAGCTTCTCTGGGCAACCTGTTCCAGTGCCTCACCACCCTCTCTGGGAAGAACTTCTTCCTGATATCCAATCTAAACCTCCCTGCTTTCAATTTAAACCCGTTACCTCTTGTCCTATCACTACAGGCTCTTGTAAAAAGTCCTCCCCCAAGAGGAAAACAAGAATGTTTCTTCTCCTTGAGTTTGTAGCTTCCTAGTCTCAATATGTGCCAAACAGGTGAGATATTTCCAGTGTTTTTCATAAAGTTATGCTGTACCCATCTCAAAAGCAATATTTTGCCTGCCTTAGCCAGTACCCACAGAAATTAGTCTTATTGCATGTTGACAGACATTGTAGAGTGACAGAATTTCCATGGGCAAATAATCAAAGAAAAAAACCCTCCATTTGGCAGCCATTAGTAACATACTGACCTTTAACAACATTGCTAGCCTTCACTCTCTCTTTAAAGTATTATATCCGTCCTTAGGGGGAAAAAATTGTAGCTAAGGATTGAAATCAGCAGTGGATCATAATGCTGGCTGTGCTATTCAACTGCTCTGCTGTATTTAGGATCCATTTATTACTAGCTAATTTTTTTTTCTGTCTTGAATCTAAAAAAAGAAGTGACCAGGCTGGCAGTGACATGTGATTAATAGATTGCACCTTTAGAAAAGAGTTAGCAGAAGGAGATTAGCATTGCAGCCTATTATTTATTAATTAAATGCAGACACCCTATTTATACCAATGCTGATGATATTAGTTCATGTCCATGCTTTGGGACTGCATTATCCATCCGGTCTCCTAGCATAGTAATGATTGTTATTAAGCCGGCGGATGTTGCTGGGTTCCTTCTGCCACTTGCTTCTGTTATGAAGGACAGGCCAGAAATTAAAAGGCCACCCTGAACTTTTTGTCCAAGTGTCTGCTCTGTCATTGAAAGCTTGGGTTACCTTGTCCATATCTTTTCACTTCTTTGGGACATCGCAGCTTGCTTTGGAGCAAAGGAGATTTGTACCTCCTTATATCTCAGAGTGCAGTGAAGATTAAGTGTGCAAGGCAGTATGCTGTGTGAGGGCTTTCCCATATCTTACAGAAGAAAGGATTACATTAGTGGTCATATATGTAACTGTTGATGCTATTTCGATTAGCATGATGGGAAAGAGCTATAACAAGTGTTGTCATTTAGCGGTGCCAGGGTAGAATGTTGTACTTCACATGACTCCTTTGATATGTTGGTCCTCTTGTCTGAAAAGTGTTCAAAGGAAAGTCCTGAAACCAATCCGACCCTAAGATTTCCATTATTCCCCAGTAGCTGTTTTTAAGATCCTGTTATCAAATACAAGAAAATCAGCAAATTGATTGCAGGACTCTTATCCCACCTCACAGTGGCTCAGGGAAACCCACAGGCTGCTCTACTAGACATCAAGCTTGGGACAGATTGCTATTAAGACTATCTGCTCCTGCACCCTTGAAAAAGAGAAAGACACATTGGTCCAGGACACAATTCTGCTGATATTATATTAAAAAAATACTTCTACACCAGATCCAGACAGACCAAAAATGAATTCATGGCCCTTGGTTGAACCCACTATGATTACATGAGGCAGCAAATCTCATAGACCACACATGTTTTCTTTCAGAGAAAAGATGGAAATCCAGGGAAATCTTCACATTCATCAGCTGACATCCTTAACAAATTACAGTTAGGGTATCCACAAACCAAATGCTCAATTACCCCTGCAGAAGCACCTCATAAATGTTTACATTTGGTAGGGTTTCTAGACAGGATCTAATGTGCAACCTCTTCTGTGATTGTGTCTGGCTCTTTTTGCACCTATTAAAGCAGAGTTAAAATGCATGAACTAGTCTCTGAACAGTATCTTCTTCATGTAAACAACTGCCTTCACTGTCAGCAGGTCTTTCTGCAGCCAGGTCAAAAAGTCTGGTCTTGAATGGGGTTAAGTCTTTCTCACTACTCTGTGAAAATTTGTAAGTATGCAGAAGTACAGAGATGAGCTCTGAAAAACCAGTATGTAGGCATAAAACTATTTAGGATTTGGTTTAGAGCCTGCAAAGACTCCAGTGGCCTTTGGACCAAGTCCGCCATGGAAGGTTTCCTGGAGAACAGTCCTCATCTCAGCTTTACAGGAGTCTTCTCCAGACTTTTGGAATTGTTCTAGAAAGTCTATCAGTCACATAGGGTGCATCTGAAGGATGTTTGGAAGGGAGTTCGCTCTGGGCCCAGACTGTCAGTACCTTAGAACCCACGCATGTGCATCTTCCCTGTGTGTGGGTAACCTCTTGCTGCTGGCGTTGCAGGAAAAAAAGAAAGATGATGCTGAAAGACTGGAGTGGAGGTAGCCCGATTCCTGATCTCCCTGCATCCTCTGTGCTGTAAGAATCCATCATCACTGGCCTGTCAGTTATATTATCTCCTGCATGCAGCCATGCAAACATGCAGTAAAACCTGTACAAATGCCTGGTCACAAAAGACTCAGGAACAGCTCTGTCCAAATAAAATCCCCCAGAGAAAGAGCGGGTTGGGATATTGTCCTTTTGAAGCTTCTTTGAAAGTTTTTGGGTTTTTTTTCCCTTCTTTTTTACATAAATCTGTTCTACCTACACTAAGCAAATGCCAGGAAATCTTGGAACAGTAAATACCCCTGCAGCACAAACAAAATCACGCTTCAGAGAAATTGTTTGGCTTCTCAAAGCCACAGCCTTGCCCTTTAAAATGAAGGGCATATTTCTGAAAAGCTCTCCTTCTCTTCCAGACCTTTGTGTTCACCACACTTGAAGCTGTAACACCTTCACCAATGATTTTATCATAGCTTCTCAAGCTCAGCAAGGGCACTTGGCCCAGGGAGGCATTAAAGTGATGTCTTCAAAATCCAGAAGGTGCCTTGCCATTGAGTTGTCATTAAAGCAACATCTTAAGAAGGCAATAGGAGCAATTTGCTATAAGTTATCCTATCTATTGTCTGGGACCAATAAAACCCCTGCTCCTTCTTTCCAAAGGAAATTAGACTTGTACAATCAAGCTGTTTGTAACTGTGTGCCTGGGCCCATCTATCAGTCAATCTGTCAAGGACTCCTCCTTTGAGCTTTGAACCCACTGGGTAATTTAACCTACTGTTGATGGGGTGTAAGAGGTCCCAAAGCTATTTGGTTGCTATAAATTTTATGAAAATAGGCAGCCAGGCAGAGCAGAGAGTTCTCATTAGTGCTCATAAGCCCATCTTTTATTAGACATCAATGAACTCATGGGGGTAGGGACACTGGAAGAGGGTTTACACATTCGGCTGCCCATGAAGCAACTTGTTTCAGTGTGTGCACTCTGATACCCTGTCAAGAGGCCCTTCTGTAGTAACAGCTTCTTGGTTTTAACAGGATGTCAGACAGATTTCTTAGCTCCTTTTTGCTGATTTCAACAGTGCTTCACACAGCAGAAAAGTCAGTCTGCTTGTTGCATTTCCCTTTCCTCCCCAGCCAAAGCCACCAGGGAGAGTTCCTGCGCATTGCTTAACAGCTAGCACAACATCAGAGGTGGCTGCTTGTCAGTGAGCAGTACCTGAAGGTAACAGGGAAAACAGCACAGACTTACAGAATGGTATACCAGCAAAAAAGTACTGTTCAATCATAAGCTGGTATCTGTTATTCAATCATACCTTCAGGTTGCCTAAGCAGACTTCAGGATTAAGAAAGGTGTGTGAAGAAATCTTATTTTCTCTTGACATTGTCCAGTGTGTATCAGTTCTTCCAAACCCTTTTACATTAGTAGTGTTGAATTTTGCCTGTTTATCATGTGGAATAAACAAATCTGAGCTGTTACTCAAAGCATCTCCGTTCATCACAAAGCACACTCTGAAGCAGACCTCCAAAGCCCCATATATCTAGCTGCAGAAGAGATGGTGCTTCACCTTCAGTTATGAAATCCCTGTGCCTTTCTGGAAGTCAAATCTCTGGGCACAAGTATGCAGATGGAGGTGTTCACAGTGATGTAGTGTTCACAGTAATGTAATGTTCACAAATATTCACTGTGTAATGTACTACAGGCAACATATAGGTGAAGCTCTCCAGCAAAGACTTTGATGTAGAGTTGATATACCTTGGCTACAAAGTGCAAGGCATCAGTGGAATTAAAGAACACATCTATTAAACTATTATTGCAAGGACAGCATTGAACCACAACTGGAATACACCCCCAGCTGGTGCTAGTCATATGGCTACATGAAATCAGCGTCATATCAGAGTAAGTGCTTTTTCATGAGCATCAGAAAATGCTCCCTCCTCTTATTTCTTTAGATCAAGATTTTTTAAAGGGTATACTTACATTATTTGTTCCTATTGCAGCATTCTGGGTAAAAGAAAAGTCATCTTTATTCCTCCTTTCAAAGAAAATCACACTAATTTGAATTTGTGGATTTGCTCATAACTGGGTACTATGTGGGCTTGTGTACACATGCATTGTTAAGGTCTTATGTCTTTTCAGATTTTTTAAAAGGCAGTGGCAATTTTACAGAAAAATTACTGGTTTTATTTTCAATTTGTCAAAAGTATTTTTTTCTTTTTTTAGAATTCATTCCTATGTTGTTTTTACTGGAAGTAGGAATGTCTTATTTACTTTCTTTCTTGCCTTTTTTTATTTCTTTCTTTTTTCTTTCTTCCTTTCTTTCTTCCTCCTGCCTGCCTCTCTTAGGTAATATCAACCATAATTTCTAGAAGCTATAACAAGCAGGTGAAAGAATAGGACCAGGTTTTCTTATTTTTAAATGGCAGTGACTAAGCAGTAACTCCACAGAAGTTCTTAAAAGTCAGTTTGATTTACTGTGGGGTGCATTACAGCAGGCTTTGTTATACATTATCCTGCCCGAGAAGTTGTTTATATGTATGTTAGACCAACAGGATGAAACTGCAAAAAAGCTGGTTTCTATTCCTTCTCAATGAATGGAAACAGAAAATGAGGGAAGCAAGGAGACAGAAGGAAGTAGAAGGGAGACAATTCCACATGCTGTGAAGGAGGACATTTCTGGTGTCAAGGATTCTGCAGAGTGCTCTTGCACGCCATGGACCACCCTCTTTATAAATGGATGTGTGAAAGGTGATGAGCCAGACAAGAACAGGCAGTTTGGCAGTGGGAGGTGTTGCCAGTGTGGTCTTTCACAGCAGCTCTGGTTTATTTGCTGAAGGTAGGCCACTTTCTGTGGCCATCACTCACTCCTGCCCTCACAATTAGGTTATTTGGTCCAGATAATCTCAGTTTCTTCACTCAAAATGTCAAGATAGGAATTAGGTGAGAAATGTCTGTCTCAAGTATCTCTAGTGCTTCCTGACTGTGTGAAGAAGTACATCAGAAAGAGGAGAGAGGTTTTCAGAGTTACCTCTAGCTACCTAAACCTTATGATTATCCTTTTTAGCCTAGCCTCACTGAAAGGAGAAAAGTCTCAGAGCAATATCCCAGCTAAGCAGGACTAGATTATAACCTTTGCCATGTATCAGTGGTGCCAACGCAAAGGAGAGTGACCTTTGCACTCAGCTAATGTTAAATCAGTAATATTACTTGTCTTGTTCTTTGATATGCTTCAAGGATAATGTCCACTAGCCCCTCTGAGATGTTCTGTGGTAAAGGGATAGAAACATACAGGCACCAGGATCCATACACTAGATGAAATCTTGACATTGTCCAGTATCTGGCAGAGCTCTCTGAAATAACAGGGAAAAAAATGGCTTGGGGCTTGGAAGTGTTTTGTAGAGCTTCTATCCACATGTCATGCAAATGCTTCTTCTCTGTTCCCAATCTTACAGTGAGTCTTTGAACACACTGCTCAGTTAGAAAACCAGGAGCACTTCTCCAGCAACCAGGTTCCCTCAGGCCGCACTTGGCTATACCTGTTCTGATAATGGATCAAGCACATCATCATTTAATGGAAATACATGTATCCCAAGATTGACTGCCCCGTGACTGAGACTAGGTATCTACAGGTCATACTTTAACTCAAACTGTTGATGGTCTTAGTCTCCAAGAAATAGTACTGAGATGGCTTGTAGAACTACCCGTAGGTACTGCTTTTCATTCCAGGCTGTGGCCTTGCAGAAGTAGTTTATTCTTCAGCTCCAGTGGTGGAAGTCCTGGCGTGCAGTCCCAGAGCTTCTCTACTCCTCTGTGATGACCTGTAACGGGCATCATTGCATCATCTCCAGGTCTCTTGATTCATGAAGTATGAAAATCACCTTGGATTTAGAAGTAATTCTTCCTCCCTCTCAACTTTTGCTGGGTGCACTTTGATTCTGGGATGGGCAAAATTTCTGATTTGGATGGGTTATTTTCTTTTTACTTTCTGGAGATTTAAACTATGAGTTAAACAGACCAAAAATTTCTGGAGTGATGTATCCTAGAGATGAAGTTTATTTCCTTATTTCTTAAAAGAGCATAGTTCCCTCCCTCCCCCATATTAAGCAATTTCTATAATTAACTAAAAAAGATTCCACATGTGAGCTGAGGATTTTTCCCACTTGCCAGAATCAGGCTTCAGTGTTTAATTTAATTTTTTCCCACACCCCCCCACACCCCAC
>NW_010256437.1:0-273 GCF_000690775.1 Eurypyga helias
GCCACCCGCCCCCCAGCCTCTGCGGGCAGCGGGCTGGAGCAGCCCAGGGGGGTCATCAGCCCCTTGTACCAGCTCAGGTCCCACTTTGGCACCTCCGGACCCGCAGAGGTGCGGTGGCTGCTCCTTGGCACCCTGCGTGTCACAGGGTCAGCCTCTGGGAACAGTCACACCTGACACCAGCCAGTCTGAATGGAAAGTAACCCTCAACCTTCTGCTGGAGGGAGAGCGGGAGCCCGCGGATGGTGTTCCGGAGCCGGGCTGCGCGGCGGGGGG
>NW_010256437.1:329-648 GCF_000690775.1 Eurypyga helias
CCTGACGGGCCGGGGGCTGGTGGGCCAGGGGTACTGCGGTTTGGGGAGCAGAGCGCGTGAACGTCTGCCAGGGATGGGGTCCTGGCAGGGATCTCCTCCAGCCGGCCTTCGCTCAGCATTTTCTTCCAGGGAAAGGTCTCCCTCTGCCTGCTGGCTCCCGGCTCGGAGAGGGCAGGATTGCTGCAGCGCCGCAGCTAACAGCAGCCCATAAATCTGCGGGGGGAGATGTCAGGCTTGCGTAACCCCCGCTGCTCTGAGCCCTGGTCCTGCTGCTCCGAGCATCCCTGCATTCCCAGAGCATCCCGCATCCTGCCTTGCG
>NW_010256437.1:792-4246 GCF_000690775.1 Eurypyga helias
CCCCCAGCCATCTCCAGCCAAACGATCCGGTGGTGACAAACACGGAGGCACTTCACGGTCATTAACTAATTAACAATCAGAACAGCCTTATGAGATGGTCACATTAGTCCTGGCCAGGGGAGCGGGGCAGCTTGTCCCAAAGCTGCATCAGAGCCAGCCGGGCCTGCTGCCCCCCCCCGGCCGCAGCCCCCGCTTCACTCAAGAGGCTGTTTTCTGCCCCGGCACCGCAGCCAGGAAAGGCCTGGACGGTCACCCACCCTCAGCACGTCCCCTGTCCCCCTCCCCAGACAAACCGTGTCCCGTGGCACGGCCCGCAGCGGGGAGTCTGAAGGGGTCAGGTGCAAACGCCACGCTGGGACCGAGCTGCGGCCACTCAGCCCCTTGGGCGGCGGGGACGTCACCTCTGGGAGAGCCGATGCGTAAGCGAGAGAGAAGGTAAATTAGAGACACCCCCACCAGCCCGTTGTTAAAAGAATGTCCTTAAAGGACCTGGCACGTGGCCTGTGGTTGTGCCATCCGAGCGCCTTCACTCAGCAGATACCCAGCTCTTCCCCGAGACGCTCGCAGTAGTCTGCTTCTACCTTAAAAACTAACAGGAAGTTAACAAAAAGAAGCATTACAAGGTGACAGGGACCGTTTTCACTTGCTTTCTTGCCAGAAAGACTGACCTTTCTGTCCACCTCACCAGCAGAGCGCCCAGACGACCGGCTCGGGCGTTACGAGCTGGCTGACCTCAGTTTCTGATGACGGTAACACCATCCCCAGCCCGGAGCCTGGCCTGCAGCCTCTGGACCGGGCCCTTCCTGCGGCTGGAGAAAGATGGGTTACGCTCCTGGTGCCAGGCAGACAGCGGGGAGGGACGGCGGCTGACCTGGGGAGAAAAATGTGTGTGCGGGGAGCACAAAGAAGGAGCAGAAAGGGGCAGCGGGAAGCTTTGTGGTTCTTCATGGGTCCTTGATCTTACCTCCACCGCTTGGGTCTTCTGCCACCTCGCCCCAGCTTGCCCGTTCCTCCGGAACTAGATGGTCTTTAAGGTCCCTTCCAACCCAAACCATCCCGTGGTTCCACGAACGCTAAAGCGGGAATGCGTTCACAACCACTTCCTCTCCTTCCCTAAAGTCCTGCGTGCTTCTAAACTTCGTTAATTAATGCATTATCCATAATTTGTTGTCATCATGGCAGGTCAAGTTGGGAGCTTCCGGATCTACTGGACGGTAAAATCCAGGCCATCAGTGACTCGGATGGCGTGAACTATCCCTGGTATGGAAACACGACGGAAACCTGCACCATCGTGGGTCCCACAAAGAAGGAATCCAAGTTCAACATCAGCATGAACGACAACTTCTACCCGAGCGTGACGTGGGCCGTGCCCGTCAGCGAGAGCAACGTGGCCAAACTCACAAGCATCCACCGGGATCAAAGCTTCACCACCTGGCTGGTGGCCACCAACACGGCTACCAGCGAAATGGTGACCCTGCAGACTATCAAGTGGCGCATGAGGCTGGGCATCGAGGTGAATCCCAGCAGGCCCCTGGGGCACCGTGCCAAGCTGCAGGAGCCCTCCGCTCAAGAGCAGCCCCAGGTCCTTAGCAAGAATGAGCCAATACCACCCAGTGCCCTTGTCAAACCCAACGCCAACGATGCTCAGGTACTCATGTGGAGGCCAAAGGACGGACCACCGCTTGTGGTGATACCTCCAAAGCACCGATAATACACACCTGGCGTCCCGGCACTGAAAGGGAGAATAATAAAAAACCAACTCCAACCAACCCACCACAAAACAGCAAACCGATCCCTTAGGTATTAGAACACACACGTATAACCTGAGCAAAATCAAAATGCACTTTTAATTCATTCAACAAATGCAACCATTCTACCTTCTCCCACTGGGACGGATTTCACTGTGCTAAAGCTGGAGGAGACCTTGGACTGGGGTCTGTCTCATCACTGGATTCCTACGGGAAGGAACTGACACTGAGGTCTACCCGTAGTGCTTTTTGGTTTGGGTTTTCTGTTTCCCTTCCCGACTTCAGTTACTGTTGGAACCTCAGTCTCATTAGCTTCTCCAGACTGCCCAGAACAACACAAACCTTTTATTTGGGGTTTTAAGAGTCAGGGGCTTGTTTTGTTGGTTTGGTTTTTTTTTTTTCATTTTGGTTGAGAATGAAACAAGTTCCTGGAGCAAAGAGTTGACTATTTAAGATAAGGATTTCTCGTTATTTTATTTTAAGCTGTAAGGTTCTGAGTTGCAAATCCAAGTCATGCGGCCTTATGTAGACTTTGCTTTGCATTGCCAAACTTTTGCCTTAAAGCTACGTTTGAGAACAAACCAACCCAAGAACACCACCAGGCAGAACGTCCTTTCGGCGGAATTTTTGGGAGAGAGTTGTGGAACAGGGAATAGATTGTCGGTGTGTGAGGGGCTGAGGGATGAGAAGGGCATGAAATTGGAAGCAGCGTGGTAGAGAGAAAATCTTCCTGGTTTTAAAAGCTGGAACAAGGAAGCACGGAAACAACCTCCGTTGCAAAGCAATGCAAATATCCAACCTGCTGCAGGGGGTCTGGAGTGGGAGCTACTGGGGCACCTCCCCGCCTGGCAGGAGGGGCAGCAAGCGAGCTTGTGCCGCTCACGCCGGGGAACTCGGCCGTTGGCGTTGTGACGGGGGATAACCCCACAGTGGGGACCGCCGCCCTGGGGTCAGCGTAAAACGAGAAGGGGGCAGGTCCCACTGGGCCTGGCTTTGGGCCAGGCAGACGTTTGCCCAGTAGCCCACGGTCTCACCTTCCTGTGGCTGAAGCTCACGCGGCGGCTGTTGGGGGCAGCTCTGTCACCCCGTTTTCCCAGGAAACCTAAGCGGCAGTGCTGCAGGAAGAGCAGAACGTAACGAGGACCCTGCTGAAGTCACGGGAGATGCACAGGCATGAGGGCAGATCTCATCTCCTGAGTCTGCCCAGCAATATCCACCATTCAGGAACAGCCACGTCGGAAGACACCAGGCACCCGTTCCTAGGGAACACGCCAAGCAGAAGCGACGAACTCTCTTCTTCCCACGGTAACAAAGCGACTTGGGGTCAGCAGTTGCTTCCCAAGGACCTTGCGATCCACACGGCTGTTGGGAGCGGGGCACAGGGCTGCGGGTGACTCCGTGCCTGGTGACGGCGCAAGCATCATCGTGCAGGGTGACGCAGGGGAAGGCGCGAGCGGGGCGAGACTTGGGTGCAGACCCTCCAGCGACAGGGTGCGTTTGGAACAGGAGGTGAAAGCGCGGGTTGCACCGCGGACCTGGAGCGGAGGGCTTCCGGGGCAGCCGGACGTGCTCCCGCAGAGGGGGGCCGTGCGAAGGCGACGGGCACGCTTTGCCGGCAGAGGGTGGTACTGGGGGGACAGGACGCGGACCAGGGAGCGTAGGATCTGCTCTCTTGCTCCAGCACACGGCCTGAGGTAGATCGCTTC
>NW_010256437.1:4332-5864 GCF_000690775.1 Eurypyga helias
GGCTGCAGAGCTCGGCGTCGCCAGACATAGGCCTGGCCCTGCCGAGCTGGTCTGAGCAGGCCACACAACCACACACAGGCTGCTCGAAAGGCTCTCCCCTCGCAGAGGCACCGATCGGCTGCTGTTGCCATCGTCACCCTCTGCACAGGACATTACCAGCATGAAGCACTCCTCCCTCGCCTCTCCAAAGCCGCACCACCTACTTCAGCAACAGGTTCAACGTCACCCCCCGCCCAGGGAAAGCACGCCCAGCAGACAGCCCCCCCCGACAGTCTCAAACCAGCAAACAAGGATCCTGGGTCCCTGCAACTGCGCCCCCGTTTCCCGGGAACGTCACCCCGCACCGGTTTGCCCAGATGCTCGGCCACGGAGCTGCTCTCTCCGGCGGGCAGATCTCGGCCGCGGGCAGCCCAGCCTCACAAGCAGCTTGCAAACGAATGGACTGGATCAAACCCCAATCCACGAGCCAAAGGTCGCCTAAATCCAGGCTTTGGGACTACAAAGGATGAAGCTAGGGAGACTCTGGCGTGCACAGTCACTCTCTGTATTAAACCCCATTTTCCTCCATGGATTCAGATCCTACCGGCACAACCCGCTGGGACTTGTGTTTTCTCCTAGGCAATACTTGCAGAAGAGGACAAAACGTGAGCTGCGGGTGAGGAGCTGCTACCGCCCGCAGCATCTCGGCCACCGCCTCGGCACTTTGGGCGGTCCCGCGGGTGGGAGCGGAAGAGGTGTTGGTGTCTGCTATTCACTTTGTCTCCAGGTGCTGAGTACTTCCAGTTCTCACTGATGTCAGCGTGGGTCGAGGAAATCAGACCCAGTTGTCTTAATTAGCTGCACGAAGGAATTCCAAGGAAAGATTTCTTCTCAGTCACCAAAAACCACATTCAGGGAACACCCGCGTCCTTCTCCACTTCGCTTCGTGTTGGACTTCGTCTCCCAGCGCACTGAATAGATCTGGTTCCTCCTGCTCCCTCGACGTGGCGGACTGGACGCATCCATGCGATGTGTCAGTAACCTCCTAGCCAACTCGTCCTGTTGCACTGAACAGACCCAGCTAAGCAGTAAACACGAAATTCGAATTTCACGTTGGGGCCGGCTTTGCATGGACTTCTCCCTTCCCAAAGAATGCCTTGATCCCGTGCCTAGGTTGAAACGTGCCCCTGCACCTCCATTCGCATCACCAGAGGCGGCACAGAAAAGCGACGCTGCCTCTCGAGATCTCGCGCGTTGCGATTAAAAGTGATGTTTTTCCAGGGCTGCTTCATGACCAAACCGACGGGGACAGAGCTGGGAACAGGAATGGTGGCTGGAAGTAGCAGGGGCTGTGGGCACGGTTATTGCTGGATGGTTAGAAGGGGGTGGGCAGGGTCCCAGCAGGGACTTCGATGGCCGGGGACCCGGGGCGTCCTGCACCGGCTAAGGTGGGACGCGGGCAGAGGCAAACCAAGCTCCTTCGCTGGCAGCGTCCTGCAGAACCAGGAACGTGCCAAGGAGAGGCGGGGAGGGTGACGGGGCACCCGCACGGG